>NC_142358.1:35107039-35232039 GCF_059441175.1 Urocampus carinirostris
TTTCTGGGGCCTCGCCTTCCTATTCTGGGCCCTGGCTCGGGCAGCCAATGGAGGCTCCACTCCAGTACGAAGGCCGGCCTCCTACTGGACGGAGACGACGGCGTGGGCGTTTGGAGCAGATGCCCTGGGAAAGTTTTGCTCCTAAAGTAGAAACGTTTGGTGTTCAGCTGGAGGGCTCCCAACATATGTTTGAATTCAAAATCCCCCCTCCCACTTTGTTTCTTCGAGCGCGGGTGCGGGTAGATATTTTTTGGAAGAACGACGGGTGCAGAAGATCAATACAACCTTTCACGATTACATACCTGTCATCCTCGTTTTAATATCTGTGTACAGACGCTGCCCTACTTACAAACATTTGTAAGTTGAATATGTTCGTAAGTTGCTTTGGTGCTATATTTTGTATGTTTAAGGTTTATATAAGTATGTTTAAGGCATGTATAAGTAAGCTATATTGTGTTGTATTAAAAAATAAACATTTCATAAAATAATATGCTCGATAAAGATAAACAAGATCAATCCAACCTTTCACGATTACATACCTGTCATCCTCGTTTTAATATCTGTGTACAGACGCTGCCCTACTTACAAACATTTGTAAGTTGAATATGTTCGTAAGTTGCTTTGGTGCTATATTTTGTATGTTTAAGGTTTATATAAGTATGTTTAAGGCATGCATAAGTAAGCTATATTGTTTTGTATTAAAAAATAAACATTTCATAAAATAATATGCTCGATAGAGATAAACAAGATCAACCCAACCTTTCACGATTACATACCTGTCAACCTCTACGTTTTTGCCGTATAAAAGTACGTTTATTATGCATTTTAAGACGTGTACGACGTACAAAAAAATATGTACGGAAAAACGCAAATTTGTCAATTATGGGTACCATCCGGTATACACAGACTATCACGAAATGGCAAATCAATCAAGTAAAAACGAGTTCGCCGCGGTATCCTCTATCTCGGTATCGTTTTTTTCGTTGCAAACGAAGCAAGCGGTTTAATGCTACTGTGCGCATGCGTCTGCCGCCTGGGGATTTCCCATCATGCAACATTCCGATCACACGTGAACAAAGCGAAAGCAGATCAGTAGGCCTATGTTACAACATAGTTTTGAATTTTCTTTGGATGCAATCATCGAGTCACAATGGCCTAACCTGAATTAAAAAGTCATTCTGATCTGAAAACAACAGGCGGGGTTGATTGAGTAAATTTGAAATACATGTGGTCTTAAAAAACATCGGATTTCATGTGATAGTTTTGTAGTGAAAGGAAGGAGAACCGGCTTTTTCGGCTCAACTCATTAAAGAGAGCCGGCTCTCAAACGGCTCACTTGCTTTGATGCATTATATTACGAATTATGATGTTGTATAAAGAAGTTAAGAAAAAAAGGAAGTATAAAAGGAGAAAATGAAAAAAAGACAGGTTTGTGGTTATCCCTTTAATCAGCCAACAATAATTTAATCCAGAAAATGAATTAATAATTAGAATAAGAAAATGTATTATTCCACTTAACTATATTTGCATGTATTTTTTCCTTCTGCAGTGAACGTCCGAGCTACTTCATTTTTTAACTTTTTTATAATAAACTTCATTCATGTCGAGCGACTCATTATCTAACAAAAAATGTTAATTAACCATATATATGATATAACGAAACACGTGTACAATATAACATGTTAAACTACATAAATAAAGACGTTTGAAAAAAATATATAGTGTAAGATTATTTTGTATTTAGTAAGGGAAAATACGACAGTTTGTAAGGGCATGGAGCCATGGAGGTTGACAGTATACGATTAGCCCGGTGAAGAAAGTTGACTTCCATCGGCATTTGAAATAAACGAAGTGCTTCCTCACCTTTGCCATCTGGCAGCCTCATCTTGTATTCCACTTCTTCACCCCTTCACCTCCTCATTTTGTTCCTTCCTCGCCATCTCCGCCGTCACACTCCAGATGACACCCGGGCTCACCAGCAAACAAAGCCTTCGTTTGAGTCTTTCATTGCCTATTGTCTGCCCATGGCACAAATCAATCATCTTTCCTAATGGAAACTCCACATTAGCCCTGCCAAGACACTTCCATTTCCGCCATCCGACGCCGGGTCGGGCGGTAGGGCCGAGTTTTCACCGGTTGCGGACCTGGTGCGCTTTCATTTCAGGCAAATGGTGAGGTGACGGTGCCCGGTCTCGGGGTGGCAGCCGGAGTCAATGGCGTATTAACTCGGGATGCGACAGTGGCAATAAAAATGCAAATGAACATCCAAAGCAGAGGACGGCACTGATCTGCCCTTCGGAAGATGTTATAATACAGCCGCTACTCCCGTCGAGAAACTCTGTTCAAAACAAAACGGGATGAATGGAGGAAAGAATTTGGAATTTGAGAAGAACCTTGAGACTGTAAAAGTACCGTATTTTCCCCACTATAAGGCGCACCTAAAATCTGTTTTTTTCTTAAAAGCTGACTATGCGCCTTATAATCCAGTGCGACTTATATATGGATCAATATTGAGCCGCGACAGGTCTCGCAATTTACGGTAAGCAGCCAAAGACTTCATTTTTCGCTTAGAAGAAGTGCGCTGTGCATACTGGGAAACATTAAACAACGATTCTCTTTTATTTGTGCGTTTTTATAAAGACCCTGAAATGGCTCCTATTAAGAGACATGCTTACAACGCAGAGTTTAAACTCAAGGCGATCAGTCATGCAGTAGAACACGGAAATAGAGCAGCAGCGAGAGAGTTTAACATTAATTAATCGATGGTGCGGAAGTGGAGGAAGCATGAGGATGAGCTGCGCCAAGTAAAGAAGACTAAACAAAGTTTCCGTGGCAATAAAACAAGCTGGCCACAGTTAGAGGACTCACTTGAACAGTGGGTTGTTGAACAAAGATTACTGTTTTGCACTTGTTATTGTTTTTGCACATTACAAGTGTCACTATATTGCAATTGCACTAACGTTTAATTTACCATAACAGTATCAGACGTTTTTTTGCGTGTTGACTAAATGGAGGAAAAGTAAAATGTTATGCCTTGCTCTTGTTCAAAGATGTTAAAGATGTGTCACGAAAATGCTTTACCTCAGAGAAAATAATAAAACAGCTGTTTATTCATTTTGGGAATGAATGGAGTTGTGGAAAGCTTGTTTGTTATCTATTAATAAAGTTTGACTGACCTATCTGACTGTTTTGTTGACATTCCCTTTAGCGCGGCACCATCTAAAGGTTGCATAACGTAACTACAGCCTCTACTGTAGCGCCTTATAATGCGGTGCGCCTTATGTATGGAAAACGTTTTAAAATATATCATTCATTGAAGGTGCGCCTTATAACACGGTGCGCCTTAAGGTGGAGAAAATACGGTACTTGATGGAGATTTTAGGGAGGTACGCCTTTGTAAATAGATGCACATCAACACCAGAAGATTTGTATTTTATACTGTACGTCCCCGTTTGTGATGTATTCATGCATTTTTACACAATAGTTAGCTATTGTAGAGGGCAGTTACATACAGGGTTGGGTAGGGTTATTTTAACTGGATTACTTTCAATTAATTTTGGATTACTCCAATACCAAATATGCTAATAAAAGACAAAATAAACTAAATATGAATAAAATGATGACTCACAACACGTGGTAAGCTTTCTCTCCTGGCTTTGATCTCTTTGATCACTGGCAAAACTAACATAAAATGTGACAAGAACAAAATGAAAATAAATCCATACAGCTTGCCAACATTTTTTTTGCCGTTCCATGTGTTCCGTTACTCCCCAAGCCTGAACAAAATGTTGTCATTTCATTCATAATTAAAACTTACCACGTGTTGTGAGTCATAATTGTATTCATATTTTGTTTCTTTTGTCTTTTATTAGCATATTTGGTATTGGAGTAATCCAAAAGTAATTAAAAGTAATCCAGTTAAAGTAACCCTACCCAACCCTGGTTACATACATGCAAACAGAAATAAAATATCTTGAATATCATTAAAAATGCATGCAAAAATAAGATAAATCTGGAAAAAAGCAACAATAAATAGGTACACGAAATGGGTTGGTATTGTTAATATTGCACAAAATCATGCATGGACACGCTCCCTCATATCTTTCAGATTAAATTTCCCACTATGTTCCTGTCCAGAGCCTTTGCTCTGGTCTACTCGTGATCCCAAAAGCAAAGAAGAGATACCCAGGTTCAAGAGCCTTCCCGTCATGAACCAGAGAGGATCAGGACCCAAACGCGTGAGGTTACCCACACAAGCCTTTTGTTTTACGAGAAACGGGGAGTCGTGCACGTTAGGCAGCAGTCTGACGTGAAATGATAGGACGCCAGAGGCCGACGAGATCGATACCAATTGCCCGAGTTGATATCGGACAAATGGGGTCGATACCGGACAGGACGTGGCAGACAGGATAGATAATGAAACAGGATATCGGAAATAAACAGGAAAAACTAGACGGGAACGAAAACTGGAGAAAATAATAGACCGGACGAAAATAGATGGAAACAAAACTTCAAATCAAAATTAAACAGGGCAAAATAAACGGGAACAATACCGGACAGGAAATACCAACAGGAACAGGACCGAGTCGAAACCCACGTCTTGCAGGGCAAAAGTTTGTTGACGGACTGACAAAGGAAAAATGAGAGCACTGAGCTTAAATAGACAGAAAGCTGATCTGTCAATAAGCCGCGGCTGGTGCCACACGAGCGGAACGAATTGGGCGCCATGGCAGCCATGACAGTTCCCCATTCGGGCTCTGGTGCTGTGGAATGCTTTGCCGTCGAGACCTCAGTGGAACTGTTTATATCAAGGCTTAAAACACACTTATATTTTATTTCCTATGAATGACGTTTATATTCCATGTTGATAATATCTGTGTACAGACGCTGCCCTACTTACAAACATTTGTAAGTTGAATTTGTTCGTAAGTTGCTTCAGTGCTATATTTTGTATGTTTAAAGTTTATATAAGTATGTTTAAGGCATGTATAAGTAAGCTATATTGTTTTGTATTAAAAAATAAACATTTCATAAAATAATATGCTCGATAAAGATAAACAAAGTTAAGTTTAACTCACTTTTGGAAGATGGGCTTCAACAGTTAGGCTGCTCCCTCCTCCGTGGTAAAAAGTGGCAGAAAAAAAGTTCCGACCATTTTCTCAACCATCATTCTTTCTTATTCCACTCTCATTTAAAAATAAACGGCTCGCCTCTTCTTTACAATTTATACCAACCATATTGAATGGATGCACGAGATATTAAACAATAAAAATGTCAAAGTTTTTAGAGCGCTGGAGATTTGGGGTGGATGCTGGGTGAGCTCTCACAGTGCCACCACTCGCCGGTAGCAGCGGAAAGAAGCACTACAGTACTGTCCTCCACTCGAAAAAAGGTGCTACAATACAAAATCTAATTTACAGCAATGTCCGGATATTTTTCGACATCCCGAAAAAAATGTTCGTATTTACCGTTTTTTTGTAAGTCAAATGGTCGTAAGTAAGGTAGCATCTGGATTTTTTTTTATTGCATCATTGGTTGAAGCCTGGTCATCCTGGAAAGGGGATTACGTCAGATGTGTTCCGTTCTCAAGGTTTCTTCATTTTCCTCATGTTGAGGTTTTTGAGTTTTCCTTGCCCTCATGTAGGTATTAGATTAGGGGATGGTGTAATAATAGTCTTTGGTTTGCAATAATCTGTGGTCTGTGCAGCCTTTTGAGACTCCTTGTGATTAAACGTGTCACAAATAAACATGACTTGACATGTGAAAAAAACATATCTTAATTCATTGTCTCTTTTTCTTCTTTTTTATGTTTATAAATTATTTAGAATTTTTATTTTTTCCACTTTATAATGTAAAGATTCACCAAACATAGAAAAGGAAAGGAAACATTAAAAAAGAATGCTTAATCCAGAAAATGAATTAATAACTTGAATAAGAAAATGTATTATTCTAATTCATTATCTTTGCATGTATTTTTTCCTTCGACAGTGAACGTCCAAGCTACTTAATTTTTGAACTTTTTTATCATAAACAAGCTAAACAGCAAGATGTTTTCTTTCTTTTTGTCAACAAAAGACAGCGACTGGAAACAAACGCTGTAAAATGGTGAAGAAATTGGAAGCTGTTATAACAGAACAGCAGTGCTTTTTCACGAATCCCAGCGAGTTAAAGGAAAATGCAATAAGGCTATGATAGCTAAGTACCGCAAACCTTTTCACTGTAGGTGGAATATTCATCTCATCTCATCTCATCAGCCGTACCGCTTATCCTCATTAGGGTCGCGGGGGGGCTGGAGCCCATCCCAGCCATCTTCGGGCAGTGGGCAGGGGACACCCTGAACTGGTTGCCAGCCAATCGCAGGGCACACGGGGACAGACAACTCATTCGCTCATTCACACCTATGGACAATTTGGACCGGCCAATTCACCTGAAATGCATGTTTTTGGAACGTGGGAGGAAACCGGAGTGCCCGGAGGAAACCCACGCAAGCACAGGGAGAACATACAAACTCCGCACAGGAAGTCTGGAGCTGGATTTGAACCCACGACAGGTTCCCATGACATGAACTGTGCCGCACAAGCGCTAACCACTGCGCCGCCGTGCTGCCCGTGGAATATTCAGCCATCACACATTTTTAGTTTACCTAATCTTGGAATTTTATAGAAGTCTTCGCGTAAATTAATTAAAAATAAGTACGAGACGCATTGGATATATTTTTGCATTGCAACGCTGATCTCAGGAGGTAGAGTGCTCGTCTTGGAATCAAAAGGTCCGATTTCCGGCGGTTATATGTCGAAGTGTCGTTGGGCAAGACACTGAATCCCTAATGCCCCCAATAAGCAGGTAGGACCCTTGCATGGCTGACTCCGTATTGGTGTGTGAGTGTGTGTGTGAATGGGTAAGTGTGAAGCACACTGTAAAGCGCTTTGGGAGGTCTTCATTGACTTGAAAAACGCTATATAAATGCAGACCATTTACTATTTACCATTTACCATCAAGGGAATCAAATTTTTTTTAACTCAAAAAGTTTGCTTTAAAAAGACTGATGTTGGGAATGTAAACTATGAATCACGATGTTAAAATCTTCTCAAACGCAGCATTGAACGGACTAAAACTCAACCAGAAATGAAACCGTGTGAATCGATTGCATCTTTCGATATCCTCTCAGCAGAAAAAAACAAAAAAAAAACGCATCTGGTAAATGGAAAGTTTCTGAGTTTGCAAACCACAAGTGAGAGCTTTCACCTCATCAACCCCAAACGTTACGAATCCATGAGAAGGGTCACGTCTTAAAGGACCCGTGAAGATGAGCATGTGTCCTCGGGCCAATGTTTCTAAGTTCGGCATTCAAGGCCACGGGGGGCGCGTGGATCATGTTTCACTCTTTGTCCACGTCATGGAACGTCTATGTGCGTCACGGCAATTCTCTTTCGTTCAAAAGGATCTATTTAGGTTTTTCAACATCTGTTAGGTCTGAAGTGCAGAGGTTCTTGAAGTCTATTGATTGAAATGATTGAAAAGAAGACATTCAAAATATGTTGCCATTTTTATCATCGTTGTATCTGTCGTGATTACCTAACTGGAGCCACCTGAGGTAATCAGCTGGTGTGCTGGAACGCGATTTCCTGATTGGTGGAAGCTTTCTACATAAGCTGTCAGCGTCCAGAGATGGACGTTCGAGTGTACTCCTCGTTTCCCTGAGTGAGCCTCCAACATTTAAGGTACCACGACCCCTTTATGTATTCCAAGTCTGATTCTCGTTGCCTGACCCTTGTCTGTTAAAAGTTTACGATCTACTCTTCCGTCCCGGCCACCGACTTACCTGCTACGTTACTCGTCACGCGTTTTCACCACGGAGTTGCCATATTGTCCAAAGAGGCTTTCTGCTTCCAAGAGCCGACGTCCCAAGCCTGCTCCACCGAACCTTGTCCAAATAAATCCTTTAACTGACGCTATTGGATCCGAGTGCTTGTTCTGGTCCATGACAGTATCACATTCATCTGTACCCTATTGTACAAGTAATCATTAGCTACTCTCTGCCCAGAATGAGGTTTATTATAAAAAAAAGTTCAAAAATTAAGTAGCTTGGACGTTCACTGTAGAAGGAAAAAATACATGCAAATATAACTAAGTAGAATAATACATTTAGTTTGGGTTTGAATCCAGCTACCGGCCTTACTGTGCGGAGTTTGTATGTTCTCCCCGTGCTTGCGTGGGTTTCTTCCGGTTTCCTCCCACATTCCAAAGACATGCATTTCAGGTGAATTGGCCGGTCCAAATTGTCCCTAGGTGTGACTGCCCGGAGATAGCTGGGAAGGGCTCCAGCCCCCCCGCGACCCTATTAAGGATAAGCGGTACAGCTAATGAGATGAGATGAGAATACATTTAGTTTTTCAAATTATGAATTCATTTTCTGCATTAAATGATTGTTGGTAATATACTGATTAAAGGGATAACCACAAACCTGTCTTTTTTCATTTTCTCCTTTTATACTTCCTTTTTTTCTTAACTTCTTTATACAACATAATAATTCATAATATAATGCATCAAAGCAAGTGAGCCGTTTGAGTAATGTAATGAATTGAGCCAAAAAAGCCGGTTCTCTAAAAAGAGACGGACTTCTTTTCACTACATCAAACCGCTCGCTTCGTTTGCAACGAAAAAAAGGATACCGAGATAGAGGCTTCCGCGGCGAAGTCGTTTGACTTGATTGATTTCCTGTTTCGTGATAGTCGGTGTGTACCGGATGGTTCCGATAATTGACAAATTTGCGTTTTTCCGTACAGATTTTCTCATACGTCGTACACGACTTAAAATGCATAGTAAACGTACTTTGTATGGCAAAAACAAACAGGTTGACAGGTATGCGATACTGCAACAGAGCCAACGACATTAAAAAGGGCTCTTTCAATTGGGCCCTTAAACAAGGTTCAGACAGTTGTTTCGTCCCAAGGGCCATCACTACACTAAACAAGTGCACAAGAATCCAAAAAAATATCTATCTTGTATATTATTTTGTCTATTTAATTTGGAACTATGTTTCTGGTGAATGTCATTGCGTTATTGTTCTGATGCACTTACAACTTAGGCCAGTCTCCAAGCACTACATTGTAAATCAAAGGTCTCAAGAATACGGCCCGCAGGCCATTCGGGGCCCCTGGATGACAATTTGAGGCCCCGCCTTAATCTTGGAGAACCCACGGAGCATAATTTTCCCAAGAAATTCAGTGTTAATATGAGATTTTACAGTAAGATTGATCTATTCTCATAATACTGACTAAAATTTCTTTTACATCTTATTTCAAGTAGAACATTACTTACTTGTTTTCTTAATTATTGTTGCATTTATATTTTATTGATTTACGGACGCTCCCCTACATACGAACATTCGAGTAACGAAAAACGGTGCATACGAACATTATTTTTGCGATATCGAAAAATATCAGGACATTGCTGTAAGTTAGATTCTGCTTTTTTCACCTTTTTCGAGTACAGGACACTACTGTAGTGCTTCTTTCCGCCACTACCAGCGTGTGGCGCTGTGAGAGCTCGCCAAGCATCCATTGACTTCCTCTTTTGTAAAACCTTGTTTGGCCAAACCTCACCCAGGCCAGAGCACCTGCAGCCCTGAGGAAAATTGAGTTTGACAGCCCTGTTTGAAAATTAAAAAAAAATTACCCGTTTATCCTGACATTCCTTTTATTTTATTTTACTCTTGAAGTATTTATTATCACATGTTTATCCTGGGGTGTCTTAACTGTTCTCTTGTAAACAATGTTAGCCACTTTGTTACATAGTTCTACGTCTATTGACACTGTGGACCATAATATCTTACTAGATCAGTTGGAAAAATGGATTGGTCTCTTAGGAACCGTCCTCTTATGGTTCAGATCCTACCTCTCAGAAAGGACGCACTGTGTTAAATATGGTCATATGACATCTGAGATATTTAGTGTTACCTGTGGTGTTCCGCAGGGTTCAGTACCTGCCCCCCTTCTTTTCAGCATTTACATGCTTCCATTAGGTGATATTAATCGCAAATATAATATCAGTTTCCAATGCTACGCAGATGACACTTAACCATAACTTCCGATGGAAGAATCTGCCACACTAAACTGGAAATTTGGAGGCCTGCTTCACTGAGATAAAAGAATGGATGTCACTCAACTTCTTGCTCCTTAACTCTGAAAAGACCGAAATGTTAGTTATTGGTCCATCTAAATGTCGTGACTTGTTCTCAAAAACTGCTCTGAACATTGACAAATGTAATATCACCCAGAGTGACTTAGTCAAAAATTAAGGTGTCAAATTTGACCTCAATCCGTCCTTTCAAACACACGTTAAGAATGTTACTAGAACAGCTTTTTTCCATCTTCGCAACATTGCTAAAATTTGCCTTATGCCTTGTAGCAAAAATATTTATGACAAAAGAAATCCCCATAAAGAAGTGTGCATGGGCTACTAGAGCTCAAATATAAGGCCAAGGACTTTATACACCGTAAATTCCGGACTATAGAGCGCACCTGATTATAAGCTGCTCCCACCATATTTTAAGAGGATGACCAGTTTTGTACTTACACAAGCCGCACCTGTACATAAGCCGCATGCGCCCACGTTAAAATATTTAACACAAACACAAAATTAACCCAAACCCGACTTTGAGTCCCGCGATCGTAACTGAATATGAAGTACACAGTCCAAAAACCACAGCCGGCAAAATGAATGTAAAATGATACCAGTACTTAAGATTTGATGCAGACCTGCAGAGTCCGGGTCCCGTTGAAAATAATCCAAGGAAAAAAAATGTGTATTTTCAAACGTAAGGGTGGGAAAAACATATATCCACTATTGTCCGCTGCGTCCACAAACACGTCTCACCTTTACTCCACTTCCCATCAGCCCCCCTTGTATTCGCCCCTTCGAAATTGGCCGCATCACTGAATAAGCCGCAGGGTTGAACATTTGGGAAAAAAGTAGCGGCTTATAGTCGGGAATTTACGGTAATAATATTTGACTTTCTTCCCTTATCATTTCAGTAGAGTAATTGATATAAAGATGTCCACCTACGGTGCTCACTTGTCATCTCATTTCAATGTGACCTAGCTAATTTAATGTCAGCGAGGCTTTAAAATGGATACAGTGTTAAAGCATGCTGTGATGGTCAATTAAAGAAACTGATGATTAAAGCAGCACAGTGGGGCAGTGGTTAGCACGTGGGCGGCACAGTTCTGAGGTCATTGGTTCAAATCCAGCTACCGGACTTCCAGTGTGGAGTTTGTATGTTCTCCCCGTGCTTGCGTGGGTTTCCTCCCACATTCCAAAAACATACATTTCAGGTGAATTGGCTGGTCCAAATTGTCCCTAGGTGTGAGTGAGCGAATTGTCTGTCCCTGTGTGCCCTCCGATTGGCTGGCAACCAGTTCAGGGTGTCCCCTGTTCACTGCCCGAAGATAGCTGGGATGGGCTCCAGCACCCCCGCGACCCTACTGCGGATAAGCGGTGCAGATAATGGATGGATGGATGGATGATTAAATCACAGGCACAGTTTGCTAAATTGCAATCATGGTTTGGAAACCCAGGTCTGTTTTCCTTGTCTTTGCACACCCACATAGAAGACGGGGCCACTAATACATACGGCCGTGTTAAGACAAGATACAACACGTCAGGGCCCTTTACAAATATTTAGCTTTGAGGAGTAACAAATGGGATGCTTGAAGCGAGCGGCGACAGGGCAACAGGACTTAGTTTCGGGAGGATGCAGGAATATTTTGTGGGAAAATGTAGCTTTTAAATCAGCCCAGATTGAGGTAATGGGTTGGTGGTGCTTGAAAACCAGTATGGGGAAATACGTCATGTGTGAGTGGTTGTGTCAATTGTTAGGGATTTTTCCTCAGACCTTCTGAGGATTCGTGTCTGCCTTGGATCATGCAACAGAAGAAGTTTTATATACAGTGAAGAAAATAAGTATTTGAAAACCTTGCTTATTTGCTATTTCTTCCACTTAGAAATCATAGAGGTGTCTGAAATTTTACCGTAGGTGCATCTCCACTGTGATAGATAAACTAAAAAGAAAAATCCAGAAATCCCAATGCATGATTTTTAACGATTTATTTGTGTCATATACAGTGTTCATTTTACCTCTGAAAAGCGATGTGTCCCAGGGACTCGCATGCTCAAAAATCTATGGGTCCCAACAGAGATCTATGGGTCCCCAAAATGTAATGTTATCGCGGTTGAAATTGTAAATCGGCGACAAATATATAATATAAATCTATATATTCATTCAGTTTTAATCATCAGTTTATTGGTAATACAAATCAGTTATCACTTCAAGATTTTTCAGTTCACAACAATATTGTACATTATACAAAATATTATTGCTGAAATAATTATATTAATCCATATTTTCATTCAGTTTTAATCATCACTGTTAATTGGTAATACAAAGTAGTTATCACTTCAGATTTTTCAGTTCACAATATTGTACACTATACAAAATAATATTGTAGAAATGTTTATATATTCTTGCAGTTTTAATCATAACAGTAAATTGATAATACAAAACAGTTATCACTTCAAATTTTTCAGTTCATATATTCTTTCATAGTTGAATAGCCTTCTCAAGGTCCAATCCATTATCCTCCTCCTCATAGCGTCACCAGGAATATAATTTAGTCCGTTTTGGCAGAAAAGTCCTTTTCTTGCTCGAAGTATTCTTTTGTTTATTTTCTTTCGTCGAATCGTTCGTTTCAAAACACATGTTTTCCTTGCCTTCGCAGTCTTCTGAAGAACTTCTACGCCATGTTTTCGTGCCGGAATTATTGCCGTTGTTACCACTTTCTGTGTTATGTTTCGACTTATTACCAACGATGAAGAAATTACCAATTTTTTGTTGATTTGTACCTAATACCAACAGTTTTTTCGGAGGCATACTTCTCTTTCACTCGACAACCACCACAACAATGACGTCATCTCGAAGCAACGAGATCTCGTTTGCCGAGATCGGCGCGAGACCAAAACAACAATGGCGGATCTGCCTGACGAAAAGTTTGGAGTGCGGTAAATCTTTGTTAAAAATAATAATAATAATAATCGGGTAATAATGACAATTTGGTGTCAAAAACGTTGCGTCCCGGGGACGCACGTTGATTTGACCCAATGCGTCTAGGACGCAGGCAAACGAGAACACTGCATATATATAATATATATATATATATATATACACACACATCATCTGCACCACTTATCCTCGGTATGGTCGCAGGGGTGCTGGAGCACAACCCAGTCATCTTCGGGCAGTGGGCAGGGAAACACCCTGAACTGCTTGCCAGCCAGTCGCAGGGCACACACGGACAGACTCACTCACTCATTCACATCTAAGGACAATTTGGAACAGCCACTTCATGTATGTTTTCGGGAGGTAACCAGAGTGCCTGGAGGAAACCCACGCAAGCACAGGGAGAACATGCAAACTTTGCACAGGAAGGCTGGTAGCTGGATTTGAACCCGTGACCTCAGAACTGTGCGGCGGATGATACATTTTATTTCCTTATCGTACATCGAGTGTTTTTACACAGGCAAGTCAATACAAATCAATTTTGATTGAAAACATGTATTCCGTGATTAATATTGGAGATTTCATAGGATGCTAGTTTGTCATTTTGGCTATTATTGCACAATTTTGTTAATTTTTTGCAGTATTTACATCATTGTTATTATCGGCCAATCATGTTTCATTTCCAAACCCTTCAGGCTGTATCTGCTTCTGTAACTCAGGAGCTTTATAAAAAGAATGGCAAAGGAGAACTTTAAGAACAGGTTTGAATTTCTTATCCGAGGTTTGGGCTTTCTCCCCTGTTCTCCTTGCAAGTTACAAAACATTAATTTATCCTTACCTTTTTAATGTTTACTAATCTTTCAACTTAAGAGTGTCCAATATTTTATAATGAAGAATTAATGTGTACTGCGCTCAAGGACAACATTAAAATAGCATGAACATGATCCTATACTTGCCATTTTCTTTATCATATGTTTTATTGATCCAAGTAGGCCACTCAGTGCAGTTCACTTTTGGCAGGGTTCAATCGCAGATGCACAGATGCTGTTGAATTTATTATGAAAAAAGCACCATGAACGACAGAAATTTGTTAAATCGGTGCCAAAGTCCCAGCAATAGTCGACCGGGGATATCGGATCACGGCCACACGGTGCAGTTCATTCGAGGCGGGTTACAATCCCAGTTCATTTAAGTCAGAAAGAGTGGGGATAGATTAGTAGTTTAAAAAAAAAAATTATTTATACTTAACTAAATATTAAGCAAAAATAAAAACTGTCATATAAACCCTGATTTTCTTACTCGTAGGTTAATAAAATTGGGATTTTTTTTACATAACATGAGCTTCACCTAGTAGGAGTTTGACATAAACAAGTTGTAAAAGGCGGGGCAATTAAAACAAGAATAGTGCAGTTTGGTCACCGAGTATTCAGTTTGTATTCTTCCTTGTGCTTTTTAGCACTCATATTTTTGTTACGTGACATGTAGAGACCTCTAGCGGTCAACTAATACACACTGTGCCTTTAAATAGAGTCAATTGATGAGCCACATAAGGGAGACACACACAGTCAAGTATTTGTTCACATATATTTTATAACATTTTCAAAATACAATAAGTACATTTTAGAAATAGAGGCTACAGTTTATAAAACCTTTCCAGCAGAAATCATTTTGATGGGCCAGCATCAGCCTTTTTCTCTTGCAGACTTATCGATTGTATATTAGAAAAATGCACAAGAAACATTAAAAACAAATCGCTACATTGTTCAAAATGTGCTACCTTTAACGTCCCACGAAAGCACCGGATGTCTGCAAATCTTGTTTTAATATAAAATATAAATTATTGAAAAAATATTCAAATGTTTGTGAACTAAATACAATCAAAAAAAGATCTCATAACAAAAATACTATAAAAGATGCAAAAAAACCCAAAAAATAAAACAATACGATTTTCCTTCTGAATCCTTTTTTTTTTCTCGGGGGTTGGGTTAGGGGTGGGGGGGTTTGTTTACATTTGCCACAAACTTGCTAGACATACAGTCGAACTGTGACAGTAAAAATGCCTTGAAATGAATTGTTTACTGCAGGCACATACAAATATTTTGGGGGTGAATGAAACATTAAAAGCCAAAGTTCCTATTCTTAAAAATGGGAGCCGATACAAAAACAGTGCTTAAAATATGGAGGGGAACAAAAACAAAAATCTAATTGATAGTCAGTGCTATAGATCAGTGTTTCTCAACTGGTGGGTCAATTAACGAGCATCTACTACACTCCCTAACATGGTGGCAATGCCCTACTCCATCTCCTCTTCCTGTTCAGTCAGGCAGCGAGATTATGAGGACCACATCTCATTTTATTGTGATTGAGTTGGTTTCATTTCCTTTGTATGCATAAAGTAATGGTTCTTAAGAAAGTAAGGGATAAAGGGAAGAAAACGGCGACACCGATCAAATTGAAGAAGGAAACGATTGCGAAATAGGAAAATGGTGTACGGGGTGTCTGCGAATGAAGCGCTACTGGGGGATACAGTAAATGGTTGTAACCATTATATTAATCTTTATTAACTACACTTATCGAGGTGTACGTATATACAGTGGAACCTCGGTTTTGGAACGCCTTTCAGTTCAAACAAATCGGAGTCAGACCAAAAATGTCGAGAAATTCTTGCTTCGCTGTTCGGTCAAAAAAATCGGAGTTCGAACGCCGGTAATGCGTGAGTGCGTACGCTAGGGTGCGATGCCGAGCGGCGTACGGGTGTTTTAGCCCCTTATTATGCCTCCGAAGAAAGTCAGTGCAAGCAGCAAAGTTGCTATAGGTGAAATAAGAAAAGTAGTGCGAACAACTATTGCATTTAGGAAAGAAATAATAGCAAAATGTGAAGGAGGTGTGCGAGTGTCTGATCTTGCTAGGGAATACAGCATGGCTAAATCTACAATCAGTACGATACTAAAGAATAAGGAGGCTGTGAAATCGAGTGATGTGGCTAAGGGAGTGAGTGCTAGCAAGCAACAGCCGCAAGTTTATGAAGAGGTTGAAAAACTTTTGATTTTCATTTCCCCACCGTCCACCTGCGCCTTCTGCTGACCACCACAAAGGTAAGAAATCCTATTCATAATTCTTTTCTTTATCCTTTTTTTTTTTATTTTTACACGTTCATGTTAGCGTAATCTTTCATACGGAAGATTACGATAACGCGAACGTACGATTAGCCTGTGTTAGCTTTACGTTAAACATTCAAGGTAAACATTCAGGGTGTTGGAACGGATTAAAACAATTTACATTATTTTTAATGGGAAAAATGATTTCGGTGATCGAACAAATCGGTTTTCGAGCAGGGTTCTGGAATGGATTATGGTCGAGAACCGAGGTTCCACTGGATTTGAATTTATTGTCGTATGTGGCAAATTTAAAGCAGTACCTCCCGACTGCCAGAGGCAGTCCTATGGCAGTCGTACAGGACTCCCAGAAGCATGGTTACAGTCGAATCTTTCGTTTTAGGCAGTCACTTATATGCGATGTAGGCTTATATGAAAGTTTTACTTGAAGTCGTTTTTGTTTTGGTGTTTATTTAGATTTTTTAACAAAAAAGTGAACATTTTCTACTCTCTCTGCTTTAAACCAAGCAATTCTATCATTGGATAAATATGAGAAGTGGAAATTGTTTATGGGTTTGGGTTGCAGCTTGTCATTACGGTGGGTCCTGAAGTCAGACCAGTTGAGAACCAGTGCTATAGAAAATGGCTGCGGTGTAAAAAGCAAAAAAAAAATGGACATCAGACTTTTTTTGTGCCATTCCATTCTCAAATCTGAGAGAGTACGTACGCAAAGTACGGCGACCAAAGACCTCACAAGGCTTTTGGTTATTTTTCCGGCTTCGTCGCTTGCTTATTTGCGTGATCCAGGATCTCTTGGGCACATTATGAAACACAATCTGTACAAATAGATATTTCCAAAGCTATTTTCATCAACATGGGTAACATTCAGCTACTGTAAACAATAACATTGTATTTATAAGACGATGCTCAACTTTGGCATTTCCCATAAAGCCAGTGTATAGCCCGTTTGCCAAACTCATCTGGAACCAGTGAATCTTAATGCGCGAACATACAAGGATGGACGTGATAAGCTTCCTCTAACTTAAAATCATCTCCTTTCTCATCCGTCTTATTTCCTGAGCTGGTTCTCGTGAGAATTTAGTGGGAATTATGATCAAGAGTAATCCACAGAAAACTTGTGAAATTTAAATTTAGAGGGGACTCTTGTGATTAAATGTCTAGTTGGAGTCACATTTAGAGGACATTTCGTAAAACAATGAATTACTTGTCGCTAAGAGGACATTTGACTGTAGGCAATCGGTGATAGATTAGTCATGTCTTGGTGCAAAATGGAGGAATAAACATTCGGGGACACATCTGATCGCAATAAAAAATATAAACGAGTGATGCTAGCTGTCAAAGGGAAAGCTTACACTCAAGTGATAGCTTTATCCCCCCCCAAAATTAAGAGTTAAAGCATTATAGCAGTTTATAACTGTTAAAGATCCAATCTTTCAATCACAATCGAAGCTTGAACGTTTACCTTAAACCAAAGCACATTTTACTAAGTTAAAGCTTTAAAATGTTAACTTAAGCCTGTTAATTTACCACCAAATTTAAAACTTCTTTAAGTTCAGGTTTAAGTTATAAGTCAGAGTTAAACCTAACTGCTGTTTTTGTTGCTTTGACTCTTAAAGTGAATAATCTGCTGTAACTCTTGAATGAAGGCATGCCCATCATTCCATTATCTGCACCGCTTATCCCCAGTAGGGTCGCGGGGGTGCTGGAGCCCATCCCAGATATCTTCGGGCAGTGGGCAGGAAACACCCTGACCTGGAATAGATGTTTAAAGCCATAATTCAGAGTTAAATCCTTAACTGCTGTATTTGCTGCTTTAGCTCTAGTTGATAGCTATTGGTTTGTTGGATCCCTTGACTTCAACATTTCCGGTGGTGTGGCTTGGGCAAGTACAGCCTGGTGGTGCCCATCCCTCTCCAGGCCATTACTCTGCTTTAACTCTTGAAAGCATGTTTAACCTCCTAAGACCGAGCTTCTTGATTGCTGTGCATTTATTTCCATGCATGTGGACCTCAGGTTTTAGGAGGTGAAATCCAAAACTCTGAGTTAAAGCTATCAACCCAATTTGCTCTTGAATTAAAGCATGTTTAAAGCTACAACTCAGATTTCTAGTTGTAACTGCCCTATTTTCTGCTTTGACTCTTTAGTTTATAGCTTATAATACGTTTTAAATCCTGGTGCATGTGTAATGCTGTAACCCAGAGTTAAAGCTAAAACTGCTTTATATGCTGCTTTAACTCTTTAGTGAAAACGATCAACTGTTGGATGAATGCTTGTAAAGCTAACATTCGTTTTCTCAGCTACTTCAAATGAACAATAAAGGGATTAAAACTACTTTACTTGTTGAATTAAACTCAGAGCTTTAGAGCCTTACAGTTTTCTAGTTTTCTAGAATTGAGGTTTTGAGTTTTTCCTTGCCCGGATGTTGGTTTAAGATCAGGTGATATATATAATTGGTGAAGGGCTATACAAATAAATGTGACTTGACTACTAAAATAAAACTTTTAAGTACTTCAACTGTAGAAATTATAGCATGTTCAAAGCCTTAACCCACCGTGAAATGTTCAAAGCTTTAACTCTGAATTTAACACAGCAAAGCATTGTTCTTGGAAATTTAACAGACCCATAAAAACCGACCATTCTTTATCCTCTAGTATGAACCAATACTACTTCTAAAATAATATGTTGGGGTTTTGTTTGCATGAATGTAGTGCAATCCACTTTTTTCAAATTTCCACCTAAACTCTCACGAGAACCTATTAATTTCCTCGACCGTCTCTCCATCGAACACATGCATCTTCCGTTCTATTTCCATCTTCGCACTGCCTTCAGAATTTCAGAGCATCCTTCCCTCAACTAGACAACTTCACTTGTGACTTTAAAGACGACAAACCAAACACTGCTGACAGTGAACCGACATTTTTTTACCTAAGACTTTAAAACAACCATAAAATGTCCCGCAATGATTGTCTACCGTTCGCTAATACTGCTGGTATATGCAATAAAATACAATAAAATTCAGTCATTAGGTCTTAGACAAAAATAAAATAAAAGTAAAATAAAAATAAAGATTTGTGAGCAACGGCTACTTTCAGTCGTCTCACAGACACTCTTGCTAGGAGTGAACTGGCACCATGCAATCCCATCGGCCTGCTCATCATTAAAAGGACAGTGTGCGTTATTCAGCGCCTCATTAAAAAAAAATAAGGACAGTATTGATTTAAATAATGAGCAAAAATACACAAACTATTGTATGAACATTTAATTAAAAAAAACACACTTAGGTAGATACATTTTTAACCTGAGCCTCACCTGGAGGGGGCCAGCATAATTATCTGCTATTTTGCTGTTAAGTAGAACCCAAAATACAAAATCTTGGGGCGAAGCAAAAAAATGAGAAGAAAAGGGAACAGTTTGGTCACTTTGTGTCTCCGTAGTTTGTATTGTTCCTTATGCTATTAAGCACTACTATTTGGTTGCACAACACAGTACAGTGACATCCTTAAAGCACAAACTAACAGTCTTCTTCTGCGCTGAAACTAGCATTGTCTTTGTCTGCGACTAATATTAGCATTGTCAGGTGAAAAAAATGGATGGTCCGGAAATCAGTTTGTATTTTTCACTGTGGTTTTTACACTTATTTTCGGTTGCCTGACACAGTAAGGCGACATCTAGTGGTCAAACAAAACAACTGGCCCTTAAAGCAAAACTAACAGTATTCTGCGCTGAAAACTAGCATCGTCTCGGTATGCGAGTAATACAAGCATCGTCATTTTACATTCATTTAGAAGCAATAAAAAGAAGTGTTGGCCGGAAAATAGTTTCCTTGTGCTCTTTAGCACAAATTTTCGGTTGCTTGGCACAATAAAGTGACATCTAGGGGTCAACAACTGCACACTGTCCCTTTAAGGCTTCTACAGCACAGCTTATTTTACCTTTGCCTTTGTTATATTTCGCAGAACCTGCAGTAGAGGTAAGATCTTAGATCTGAGCACAAGCCTGAATCAAAATTTGTCCAAAAACACCCCTTATCCTCCCAAGTCCTCACAAATAATGTAAGGACTGGATCGTTTAGGGCCGATCTTACGTTTAACCTGCAGGCTTTTGGGATTGCACAGCCTCAAATTAACATTACCACAATAATACTCATCGTCTTTTGACGCTTTTTGGTCCAAGCTGGGAAAAAAAAAAGAAGTCTGCCTTGGTCCTCACTTTAAATCCCACCATCACAGTGGAAAGCATATCTGCAAAAATACGAGCAGAACATATAACCGCACCTCCAATGCAACAGGGTATGAATACAGGCTTTTGGCTTCCGGTCCTCTCAAAACCTCATCCAAGAGCGCTAAGATGACAAAGTCATTTGGTTAACCCTCTACGCCCTCCCCCTCCAATAAAGGTTCGTTAAGACCACTTAATGAGCGCCTGTCCACGCGGCGGTACTGTCTTTGTCGCAGAGACCTTCACTCGTCCGTGTCTGGCTTTACGTCCAACATGGCGTGCAGCTCCTCGGGGGTGTAGCCCAGCAAGCTTTTTAAGTCACAGACAAAGCGGTAGACGTAGCGCTTCCCCGACGTCTTGTGGATGATGTTTTTGTCGTAGTAGTAGCGAAGGCCGCGGCTCAGCTTCTCGTAGTTCATCTTGGGCTTGTTTTTCCGCTTCCCCCACCTGCGGGCGACCTACAGAAGAGAAGAAGACAGCGGATGAGTCAGGGTTAACATCCACATTTTTCAGAATGCTTTATGGGAAAATTCAATCGGGATTGATGCAATCAAGTGCTATGATGAATACCTTTATTCTGCACAAGTTATTTTGTGCAGAATAAAGGTATTTTCAAGCAGTGGAATGTTTTTAATCAGCGCTTTTCTTGAGGAAAATGTGAAAACATATCTTGCGACCTCTTTTTTGTCTTTTCTGTTGCTAATGATCGCACAAAACTGAAATAGCATAGGGTAGCACGGCGGCGCACTGTTAGCGCGCTTGCGGCACAGTTCTGAGGTCATGAGATCGAACTTCCTGTGTGGAGTTTGCATGTTCTCCCCGTGCTTGCATGAGTTTCCTCCCACATTGTCCAAATTGTCCCTAGGTGTGAATAAGTATGTCTCTGTGTGCCCTGCAATTGGCTGGAGACCAGTTCAGGGTGTCCCCTGCCCACTGCCTGAAGATAGCTGGGATGGGCTCCAGCACCCCCGCGACCCTACTGAGCAGGGTCGGCAACCTATGATAAGCGTGCCAGCAATGGCACGTGAGGGGTTAACCAGTGATTATATTTTAAAAATGCGCATTTTGACCCGAAATTTAGACATTTTCAGTTGCGCACCGTGTTATTTAGAGGCTTTACGTTAGCACCCCTCCTCTTCTGCTCCCTGTGTGTCTGCGCGGCGCCTCGCAGAAGAGTGGAAGATAAATTAGTCAGTTATACAATTAAAATGTATATCCATGCTGTATATTTGGACTGGTGAAAAATTACAGCTTTGTTGGATATTAAAAAAAGTTTGTGCGAGTCATTAATCTTGGTGTGGCACACTGATTTACAAGGAAATTTAAAAGCGGCACTCCACGCCAAAAAGGTTGCTGACCCCTGCTCCTGAGGATAAGCGGCGAAGATAATGGATGGATGAAAATACATTTTTTTTTTTTTTTTGGTTTGAACAAATTTATTGACACTAAAAACAGAAAACAATCATGACAATCTCAACAGCAATTAAGCACATTCACAATATTATATTCCAATATTACGTTTTTAACAGCAAACACAAAGTGAGGTTTGAACAAACCTTCTCGAAAATCAAACATATTCACAATTTCATTATATAACATCTTTGTTATTGTCAATAGATCCGTCCAGGCCAAAGTCGATTGTCCTCGGTCTGAACAAATCCACTGACACCAACAGCAGCAAAACAGCCATCAAGCATATTCACAATTTTTTTATATTTGACAATATGACGTGACGATATGACGTTTTAACATTTTTTCCTGACATTTCCAACATCAATTAAACAATTTCAGAGTTATTTTCTTTTAACAGTAGTTAACCAGCGTGTAAAAGGCAATACTGTTGTGCAAGGGCATAGCTCTGCCATCCCACCCTCCCAAGCAGCATTCTTCCAGTCCTCTGTGTGGGTCCTTTCCCTTCTGCGTGGGTCCTCTCCCTTCTGGGTTCCACAACCCAGGCCGTTGCTGCAGGGACTCCCACAGCGTAGCTCCGGCTCCCCCCTCCGGGTGGGTACAGACGAGTCTTCTTTATGGCTGCGTCCTAGGCCCGCCGCTCGCAGATTGTATGGTATCTGCAGCCATTTGGAGCACAGCCACGGGGGGGGATCTGCCTGCACCTCCATACCAGCAGGTTTCTGGAGGTCCAGATGGCGTCCTTGATGGCGGCGAGAGTGAGCCAGTCCCTGGCAAAGTCGTTCCGATGCCTCCTCGACCGACTCACCCCGTAAAGCACGTACTGTGCATCAGGGACCTCTCCTGCTGGCAAGTCCGGGAACTTTCCTAGTTGTTCGGCCATTGTCCACAAGACCTTGGCAGCGCTGCACTCACAAAAAAGGTGCCTCACCGACTCCTGGGCGCCACAGCCAGGTCGAGGGCACGTCGAAGTCGCTGACATTCCTCGGTGGTGCATTACAGCTCTGACTGGGAGAACTTCATGAGCCACCATCCATGACAAGTCTCGTAGTCTGTTTGGGAGGGCAGGATGATTGACGTTGCTCCAAACCGTTGTGGATTCGCCAAACGCAAGCCCCCGCACAGGGCTTACTGTAGCTCGCTCTTGCACAATAGCAATAAGGGCCCTGTGGTTTTGCAAAGCGTGACATTCTTGTGCTTCCAAATCAAACTTCTTCAAAAAAACCCGAATAAAGAGATGTGTTGGCGGCAAGTTAAATGAAACTGGAATCAAACGATTGTTTGGTACAAGCTTTAGCTTCCGCAAATATGAGCCCATCCAAAACCGGGTCATTGCTTGACTTTTCGGGTTGTTGGGTGGGCCCACAGCGTTTTGGAAGTGGAGAGAGACATATTTGCTTCCCAGGAAAAGCTGGAGGTCAGGCACTCCTTTCCCCCCTTTTTCCTTTTTCTTTTTCATTGTATCTCTTTTTATCCTTTCCCACTTTGAGCCCCAGACAAAGCGAAAGATGGCTCGGTCCAGTTGTAACAGCACGTTTCTTTTAGGCATAAAAATTAAACTGATTGACAAAAGCATTGGGAGGATGATCGCTTTGATGATTAGGACCTTCCCCTCTATTGTCAGTTTTCTTAGTGACCAAAAAACAAGTTTTTGCTTAACTTTCCTTGTCACGTCATCCCAGTTGGTCTCGCCTCCTCCATCCGCATTGAATTTTATCCCTAGGATTTTCTGGTCTGTCTTTAACACCGTCAGCGGGAGTCCTGCCTTTTCTGTCTCTTTCCACATTCCATAAAACTTCACTTGTGATTTTTCTCTATTTAGCCTTGACCCAGACGCCCTCCCAAACAGGTCAGTCAAGTCAAGGGCTCTTTCAACAGATGCGCGGTCAGTACACAAAATATTAAAATCATCCATGTACAAAACACACTTGGTAATTTGTCCCCCACTTCCTGGGATATTGATGCCTTCGACAAATCTATCTTTTCTTAACATTTGTGCCAAAGGTTCAATGCAAAGAACATAGAGAAGGGGAGACATAGGGCAACCTTGACGTACACCGCAGTTGATCTCGATTGCTTCTGATAAATTCCCGTTAATCATGAATTTGCTGTAGATGTCTCGGTATAGCAGTCCTACCCAATTGATGTATTTTTGGGGAAAACCACATTTTTGCAATACCCTGAAGAGGTATTGGTGCGAGACTCGATCAAAGGCTTTTTCAAAGTCTAGGTTTAGGACCGCTAGTCGCATGTTTCTGTCTCTTGCATAACAAATGGTGTCACGGATCAGCATGAGACTGTCGCTGATCTTCCTTCCCACAATGGCACAGGTTTGGTCTGGATCAACCAAGTCTCCCAAGACAACAGACATTCGTGTTGCTAGAAGCTTGCTGAAAATTTTACAGTCCACGTTTAAAAGCGTTATGGGTCGCCAGTTTTTTAAGTCAATTTTGTCTCCTTTTTTGTGCAATAGAGTAACTATCCCGATTCTGAAACTGTCTGGCATATGGTCTCGACTGGAAAATTCGTTAAAAACAGTTAACAGATCTGGTGCTAAAATATCCCAAAAAGTCCGGTAAAATTCGAGGTTGAGTCCGTCCTCCCCGGGTGATTTGCCTTTTTTTATAGTCTTTATGCAATCATTCAGTTGGTCTAGGGTAAAGTCCGATGTTAAAAAGGGGTCTTGACGCACTGATCTTGAAATATGATCTAATACATGCCCCATTTCATTCTCATATGTTTCTTTCTTTTCAAATAATTTTTTGTAGTAGTCTTCGACCAATCTGGTTATTTCACTACTTTCCTTTGTTATTTGCCCGTTTTCGTTTTGAAGTTTAAAAATCCCCTCATTTTTGCCCATAATTTTTTTAAAAAAGTAGCGTGTACATTTTTCCCCTTCTTCTATTTCTCTTTCTCTGCTTCTTATTATGATGCCTTTGCTCTTTATTTCCGCCAAAGCGTTTAGTTCTTGTTTGGTTTCTTTGATTTCATCATTAAAGTCCATCCCCTTTTCTGTTAGGATGAAATAGCGTTGGAGTCTTCTTTGTAGTCCCGACATGCGTTTCATCTCTTTGAGTTTCTTGTTTTTCCCTGCATTTTTAAAAAAGGTCTGTGTTCGTTTCTTTGTCATTTCCCACCATTGTGCTCGTGAATCATACGAGTCTTGAAGGGTCTGCCAGTCTTTGTACAGCTCCCTGTATTGTGCGGCTAGAGCCTCATCCTCCAGCAGGGAGCAGTTTAACTTCCACAAACCCTTCCCAACAGTCATACCTGAAGGAAATGAGAAAGAGCAGGACAGTAGCAAGTGATCCGAAAAAAAAACTGGAATTAATCTTGCATCACTCTGTGCTAAACCCCTCGTAAATATGTAGTCTATTCGAGAGGCTCTGGCATTGTCACTACTGAACCAGGTGAAGCCCTCCTCTCCTGGATGTATGGATTTGAAACAGTCCACCAGTTTAAATGTCCGGCACATGTCTTGTAATAAAGTTGATGTTTTATCTACTTTAAACTCCTCATCATTCCTCTTTCTATCCTTCCTACTTAAGATGCAATTAAAATCTCCTCCCACGATTAGTGGTTGATGGCCTAGCATATGCGACTGGATGTCCTCTAAAAGTTCGTACCTGAGTTGTCTGTCGGCATGGCCGTATATGTTAATGAGGTTAAAATCATTCCCTATATAAGAAAGTCTTGCTAAGATTGCGCGTCCGTCTCTCATCACAGTACTCCCCTTTATGATGAGTTGAGGGTTGTTTATTAAAATGGCTACCCCATCGTTACGGTTTTCATTCGAGCCACTCCATAATGACGGATATGGCCAAATCTCTTCCCACTGTTTATAATTTTTTAGAAAGGGGATGCAGCATTCCTGTAGTAAAAACACATCCGTTCTGATAGTTTTTAAGAACGATAAAACACTGTGAGCCTTAACCTTTGATCTCACACTTCTCACATTGATAGTAGAGAATGTAATGTTCATAATTGTTGTAAAAGTATTTAAACTAGTTAGACAAAACTGGGGGATCTGAGTCCATTCTTTGGTGATCATCGA
Source organism: Urocampus carinirostris (assembly GCF_059441175.1). Taxonomy (NCBI): domain Eukaryota; kingdom Metazoa; phylum Chordata; class Actinopteri; order Syngnathiformes; family Syngnathidae; genus Urocampus; species Urocampus carinirostris. Next base: position 35,132,895 of record NC_142358.1, read on the forward strand.
GATCATCGAGAGTGTCACCTGTGTCAGACACATCACTTAAGAGTAGTACCTCATTTTGAGACTCACCGGGGAAAACTCTGGGACCCTCTGACTCTCTGTCTGTGGTTCCAGGTCTTCCCCTTTTTTCTGGGTTAGGGGGTGAGCCAGAGGACCTATCAAGGGGTCTCTTACTTCCTTGCCCACTAAGGGTCAGGTTTTTTCCCTCCCCGACTTCCTCCGTCTCAACTTCATACAGTTCCCTTGTGGGCTTATTCACCGGCAATCGGCTTTCTTCTAAATCTCTTATCTTTGTTTCTGGTTTTTTCACCCCTCCCAATTTTGTCTTACTTTTACTCCTCTTTCCAGTGCCCGTATGGGTTTTTGGAGAGTCATTCGCCTTTTCGATTTGTTTGTCTTCTCCAAATCCCGGCAATGGCGTAGCAAACAAATTTGCTAATTTGAACTCTCTTCCAGGCCCTTCCTGATTAATATGTGTTTTCGGAGTGGCAGTTGCTTTTTCTATTCGTTTGTCATGTCCAAATTCAGGTATTTTATGAGAAATCGAATTAGAATTTCCAGGTTCTTCCTGTTTCAATTTTGATTCTCTGGTCTCTGCTCCAGGGGTTTTGGTAGGTACATCTGTTTTTTCAATTTGTTTGTCTTGTCCAATTTCTTTGTGCATTTCTTGATCAATTTCATTGGGTATTTCCATAACTTTATTCATTTCCTGTTCATCTTCATTGGGTATTTCTATAACTTCATTAATTTCTTGTTCATTTTCATTTTGTATTTCCATGACTTTATTAATTTCATTGTCTTTGTTATCTTTATTCACTTCATTGTCTTTGTGACATTTATTCATTTCATTATCTATGTTGTCTGACATCATTTCATTGTCTTTGTTGTCTTTGTTAACTGCCTTCCTAGCTTTCAATTTGTTAGCAAACGAATTCGGGCAGTTTCTAAAGAGGTGATTCGTTTCTCCACAGAGATTGCATTTTCTGCTATTGCTACATTCCTCAAAGGAATGTCCAATTGTTCTGCACTTTCCACAAAAAATTCGATCACATACCTCAGCCAGATGCCCATGCTCACCACATTTGCGACAGAGTTTCGGTTGCCCTTGATAGTGGATAAAGCCACGGTTTTCCCCCAGGAATATAGTCGACGGAATTTGTTTCAGTCCCTGAAAGCCCTGAGGATCTTGCCGTAGTTGGACTGGTACCCTCCAGGCACCATTCCAATAGCCTTTCTCACACCTCACCTTCATAGCCTGGCCTTTTACTGAGCAGTATCTACTCAACCAATAACAGACGTCATCAGCACTGATCATTTCACTAAACATTCTAACAACGACAATCTTGTTAGTATTATCAGTCAGCTTCTCCACTGTAAATCCTGAAAACTGGGACCTCACTCCCTCAAAGCGATTCCAAAACTCTTGATAAAGAGCTGCCGTTTCAAAACTCACATCAAAGCCTTTGCCAGAAGTCATTTTTATGACAGCATGTACCTCCTCCTTTTTAAACTTCAGAATCTTTTCAACAAACTTGTTAATAAAATCCGTCCTTGACATTCCCTCCGAAATTGCCACAACATCTTTGAGCAAGAATCTCACGCAGTTACGTCTCCGCCCGCCGGTATAATGCCCGGCCATGGCAGGACTCGGATGCTTTACTTCTAACTATGTTAAAATGGTTAGAATTGTAAAATTAATAATTAACAATACTCTTAAAACCGACGCCAATGACAGTATAAACGCATAGAACGAGCAGTGCTAACCTGATGCGTCCACCATCAACCGCACATCCTACTGCATGTTACTTGAATAATCAATAAAGTGGCAATCGAAAGGAACACCCTTTGTAAAGCACAAACATAGCTTGTTACTTTTGTGTGTTTTTTCTGTTGCTGCTAAATGTTACTGCACTTCTTTTCATTGCACTATATTTGAATGCACTGTACTTTTTATTCACGGACATTGCACTACGATTATAACTACGGCCAGTCTCTAAGCAGTATGTTGTAAATCTGTTTTTTCCCCATCTTTTATCCTGATAGTCTTTTATTTATGTTTTTCTCTTCAAAGTCTTTATTTAATGTTTACCCTGGAGGCCATGTCCAATGTCATCGCATACAATGTTTCACAGCATTAATTTCATTGACAACAAAGACAATTCAGTTCTGTTAAATTTACATTAAAGCCTCCCCAATAAATTGTGTTGAAATCCCCTAATCCAGAACATACTGAAACAGTGATAAATAGTTCAAAAAATAAAGTGAATGATATTGTAATGTTTAATCAAATATTTTGTCGGCAAAGATAAAAATAATGATTTCCTTTTCCTTTTAATTCAATTTTTAGTATTTTTTCTTGAAAAGGAAACATCCCTGTTCATCTATTGGAGTGTTTTGGAGGTCTGATGTGGTGTTTTTAGTTTATTATTATTTTTATGTTACTATTTTTACCCATTCTGTGTGTGACTTTGATGTTTTGTTATCTTGGGTTGGGAGTGGTGATTTTCTTATTGTATATTTAATGTTTTTATCTGTGTCTGATACATTCAGGACAAATACATTTTTAGTTGGGATTATTTCCCCCAGTTTTACGAGGGTTTAAAATATAGCAAGATTAAAAAAAAAAATCCCACAAAAAGGAGAAAAATATTTGACCGGTGCGGTCAGAATGTATTACAGTGGTACTTTTACTTACACATGTCTCTACATACGAAAGTTTCAGGTTAAGAAGTACCCGAACGGGAAAATATTGCCTCTAGATACGAAGTCACAAATACAGTACACGCTGCTATTCGCCGCTCCCAGTTTCCCGAATGCAAACAAACTGGCTATCGCTTCAAATCCAGCCACCAGAGCACATGCATGCTAAAACATACTATTCCTGTCACCGTCACAGTTCAGAGTTCACAGAAGAGGAGGAGGGTTTCTGGCAAGATGCATCCATTATTAAATCAGCCCAAATTAAAGTTAGTTTAGTAAAATTGTATGAAGTTTGTGGAAAGGAATCACCCGTAAAAAGTGTTGACAAGTCAGGCTATCGATGTCTGCTTCACGCATTTCCGATGGATTGTCAAAAGCCAGCATAAGCAGACGTCATTGGTTCTGTTTTTAAAGAACAGTAAGGCAAAAAAGGTAAATGAATACCTTATTTCCTTTATTCTTTGATTTTTTTACATTGGGTGCCTCTCGTTATATGTTTATTGTGTGGTAATAAAATATTAACATGAATTCGTTCGGTGTTCTAATGCTCTTTTATGATTAATCGGTAACATATACTGTACTTTTGCGGGGCTTGGAACAGATTTGCACATTTACATAGAAAATGCATCCGTACTAAGTATTCAGGTTGCAAAGATACTCCCGGAACAAATTAAATTTGTAAGTATAGAGGTGTAAATTCTGTTGCTGTATATTCCAAGAATGTGGACAATTTGCACTGTGTGCATGATCATTTTTTTTATGTTTTTAATACTGGACACTTGCAAATGAAATTGCATTGGATGCTAGGGTTGTTAGTTATTTTGACTATAATGCAATGTTTACATCCCGGTCACTAGTAGCCAGTTATGTTGCTTTTCTTTGATAACCACACCCTTTGAGGCAGATCTGCTTTTCGTGACCTCGGAGTTAGCAAAACAAAAAGGTTCAGGGGAGCAACTTTTAGAACAGATGTAACCATTCTTATATTTTTCTACAGTCCTCTTCTGTTCTTCTTGCAAGCTCAAAATGCATTGATGTCTTCACTCCTTGATTTGGGTGTCTACTAAACTATAAATGTATCATTGACAAATAAACAAAATTATACAGAGCCTCAAGGACATGAGTAGCAAACAAGTCTGCTCCAAAAATAGTCTACATTGCATCGGACATAAAGACATCCAAGAATAGCCCTTTTCAAAGTGTCTAATGTGACAGGTAGGCAGTAACACATTTTACAATTACAGCCCTGAAACCGAACAAGAATTGTTTCCAAGTAAAAGCAGCGTTTGTTCATGTGGTTAACGACTTAGGACCTCCCGGCGGGTGTGCCAGTGAGCGGAGGGGTCGCGACCTCTCACCTCGTCGGGGTCGGAGAGCTTGAACTCCCAGCCGTCGCCTGTCCAGCTGATGAAGGACTGGCAAGACTTGTCGGTCAGTAGCTCCAGGAGAAACTGCCACAGCTGGATGGGGCCTGTGCCTGCAAAGCAAATGTGGTTCTCATTTTGAACACGGGTCGATTGATTAAATTCTTCTTTTAAAGCTATTACAAAATCTGCAGTCACAATTTAGGTCAAATGGCCGTATTTTCTGCATAAAGCGCACCAAATTATAATCAGGGTTGGGTAGGGTTACTTTAACTTGATTACTTTCAATTACTTTTGGATTACTCCAATACCAAATATGCTAATAAAAGACAAAATAAACTAAATATGAATAAAATTATGACTCACAACACGTGGTAAGCTTTCTCTCCTAGCTTTGATCTCCGGCAAAACCAACATAAAATGCGACAGAAACAAAATGAAAATAAATCCAAACAGCTTGCCAACATCATTTTTGCCGTTCCATGTATTCCGTTACTCCCTAAGCCTGCACAAAACTTAGTCATTTTATCCATATTTAGTTTCTTTTGTCTTTTATTAGCATATTTGGTATTGGAGTTATCCAAAAGTAATTGAAAGTAATCAAGTTAAAGTAACCCTACCCAACCCTGATTATAATGCATAGTTATCATATTTTAACACCAGTCGGACGGATAACATATGAAAAGGCTTTGCAATCTCATTATCATTCTAGTTTAATTCATTTTTCCATAAACACCGTTTTGCATAGTGCATTCTGATATGTTAAACAGTTTCTCCACTTTTTCACCTGTGCGTCCATTAATTCTAAGTTTACAAAAATAGCTTGTATAGTATATCGTTAAAAGACTTTGTGTTTCTGTCTTTCGCAACTTTACTGATATTGAGCTCAAATCCCGTTGCATACAATTTAATGCAATTTCAATCAAATGAGAAACCATACTGTAAAACCTCATGTAATAACAAACATATTACTGTATGCTTTTCTGATTGTATCCACCGCATTCTGCAGGGTTTAAGGCGTACCGGGGTTATCGGGTATATATATATTCAAATTTCTCTCCAAATTAGTTATTTCGGCGCGTCTTAAAGTCTGAAAAATCTGGTACTAGTCCCTATGTCCTACATTTTAGTATTCATACATCTTCACAACAATGACGTTTATTTCGACTAATATGCACCAACGACAAAGAGGAGTCGCAAAATGAAGAAGGTGCAGAACAATGTAGGCCTTGTGCTTCTTTTATGCATGACTTAAATATTTATATGGGTCAGAAGGATGTTAAAGTAAACCTTCTGAAGCAGCCGGATCTAAACGAAGGAAACCCATGTCCTCCTTTTTGAGTATTCATTCATCTCGTAGTGGCCTGCTTCATACTTGATGTCATACTTAAACGTAACTTCGACAATGCAAAAAACAAAAAAAAGTATTAATCTTTTCTATCCATTGGCATAAATCTTTGTAAATTTTAATTATTTTTATTATTTTTTAATGAGTAACGTTTTAAATGGCACACAAGTTAGTTCTCATTTGAAGCCGTTTTTAACACTGATTTTCTTGTACCACTGATACTTTTGTGAATTTAAATGATATACAGTAATCCCTTGTTATAACGTGGTTTCCTTTTCACATCTTCTCTACTTCACAGATTTCCATTGTGTATTGTGTTCTGCATTCTTAATGGCTAGACCGTCTCCAAGCCTACTATTATTTGACAGTACAAAATATTTGTACTTTATACAGTACTTTTATTTGTTAAAAAAACAATTACACCAGTAAAAGGGTTTGTTTATGTGTATAATTGAGTATACACTTTCGCCGAGTACAGGTTCGTTTTGAACATTCAAAAAAAAAAAAATTAAGCCTAAGCCTACTTATTTTCCTTTTTTCAAATTCAACTACAAATGCATTTATATCGATACAAAAGAAAATAAAGGCCTAAAAGTGTGTGATACTATATAAATTATTTTAGATATTTCTGATTTAAAGAATAACTCTTTTGTGTGTCTTTTTTGTTTATCATATCACCGCAGGTTTTTTTTTTCTTATTTTAACTTAACTTTCCTGTTTTGTAATTTATTTCCAAAAGTATTTGTATTGAATTAGAAATATTTAAAATTAGCAAAGTGTTGTTACCTGCCAAGTAGGGATGTTTTGCTCATTTTTTTCTTGTCAAAAGGTGGGGTGCATCGTTTGAGGTGTTGAAAGTTAAATCTATCCATCGATTATCATCCGCTTGGTCGAGGGGCGAAAGTTGGATATCTTCTCAATTAAGTATGTGTAAACAATGCTCCAATAAGTTCAAAGAGCCCTTTATGCTTATTTTCCACTGCTCTTATCTTACTTTTAGCAAAACAGTTCGGGGCAGAACACATTAGGTCAGAGAAATGGGTAGTGCTGAAAAATGAAACAATGCTTTTATGTCAGTGAAGCATGAACCCACAAAAGAAGGTAATTCAAGTGTGTCCAAGAAATGCACGTACTTGCATGTGCATTATAAACGAACTCACTGAGGCTGCAATAATGACATGCCAGGAGAAAATGGCAGCGAGTCAAAAAGTTCAAAACTGTGGAACTCCTTTAAAGTAAAAAAAAAAAATTATAATAAATTTTTATATATATATATATATATATATATATATATATATATAAATCATTTGAGTCAATGGTGTCCCAATTGAATTTGTTGTGATGCAGAGCCCAAATTGTAATTGTACATGCAATGTAAAACCAAAAGAAAAAGAACAATTGAGGGCAGATATGTGGAAATTATTTTTGCAAAAACAGAACACAGAGCGTAACAAAAGAAAGAAGCCTGGTTTCATGTCTGTGCTTAGCTTGACGCCACACTTTGATGTTGCGGCTTGTCAACCTACACACTAACCGACCTACTGCGGGGGCGTAAGTTTTCAAATGACACCTGCCTATATGCATTATACCTCCACAGCATAAAAACAAAAAAAAGAAGGGACAGCAACCAATGGAAAAAAAAGCCAAAAGCGTCTTTGCAAAAAGCATCCAAAAGCGTTCGGGGGAAAAAAAAAAGCATGTGGGTTTCGCGCCAAAGCTTGACATGACATTTGTGAGCATGCGGCATGTGTTGGAGAGCAGTAAGAATGCAAATGGAGCCAACACTGGCGGCTCTTGTTAGCGGCCAAGACTCGCATTCCAACGTCTGCAGCCGCAACAGCGAGGTCCTTCACCAGCGACGGTCGCTCTCGTGCATAAAACGCAGACTGCATTTTTATGAAAAGAAACACGCTTCCAAAAATATCATACAATGGCCTTGCACTGAATGGCGTTTCAGTGGAGCCTCACATTAGTGGCGCTCTCTCAGTATGTGACCTACCCAAATGGAAAATTTCATCCATTATAGTTGAACTGGGTAGAAAATGCCCAATGGAGTCATTATGCTTATTTAAAGCAGTGTTTTTCAACCAGTGTGCGAGGGCACACTAGTCTGCCGTGAGACCTTGTCTAGAGTGCCGCTGGAATTTGCCCAATCTTATCTTTCCAAAAAATCAGGCCATTATTCAGTATTTTTGCTTTCTTCAGATGAGGAACAGTAATAGTCATCCATATCAGTAGGTGGCAGTAGATTTCTATATACTAATTATCTGCTAATGAGGTAGCACTGTACATTTAATAACTTAAATTTGTTTAACAAAGCGGTTTAAGATTGCACTGTAAAAAATAAAAACATAAATAAAGCACATTGTTCTTTTTTATTTTAAGTATTATTTTCTTCTTTTTATATACTAATTACCTTCTTATGAGGTAGTACAGTAAAATATTTGACATGACTTCATCTTCAAACATTTTCGACCGACGGTGCGCCCCGGAACTTTTTATAAATAAAAGTGTCCCTTGGTTCAAAAAGGGTTGAAAAACACTGCTTTTAAGGATAATAAGGTCAAAATAATTGTACCATTGAGTAATTACTTATTTTAATTTTCACAACTTGAACTTTTGATGAAACTACAAAAGCGGTTGTACTTGGTACTGCTAAATTTTCACTTAGTAGCAAAACACAGAATTTACTCACATCCTTTTTAATTACATCCCAGACAGAACACCATTTACATGTTTATTCCAGAGTGCTATATGTAATCTCATTGTAAACAATGTTGACTGCGTTGTTATCAGTGACGATAAGGACAGATCTCATTTAAATTCAGATCATTTGAAATCATGTAAAGTAAGACGGTGACTCAAAATAGGTCATCAGTAGTTGCATGACTATGACATGTAAAAAACATATTAAATTCACTAAAAACTTGAGTCTAGAACTATATTTTAATTAGAACATTTCAAATAAAAAAAAATGACCATTTTCATTTTTGGTTCCAGTCATGGAAAATTCAGTATTTTAAACAAATTTGTCAGTCGAGTTGTTCCAAAATGTACTTTTGACTACCTCAAAATCAATTCTCTGAATGATTAATTACACTTTTGAACTATTTGTTCTTGTAAAAGTTGAATTCAAATGTGTTTTAAAAATACAACACTGCAATTTACTTAACATGTTAAAAAAAGAGCATTGCATTCCATTGGCAGAATTTTTGGCCCATTTAAAAATAAGAAAAAAAACCCGGCAAATGTATTTAACAAGGTAAAAGGTAGATAATTTAAGTTATTTTGAGTATTATAAGTAAACCACCTTAATTTTATTGAGAATAATTATTCACCATCTGCATGAGATATTTGTGCCCATTAAAAGTATTACAGTTCTCACATGAGTGAGGAAATATCAATTGTGTACAGAAATGAAGTAAAACTTTAGTGACCCAGTGGCATTTCATTTTGCTCATTTTAAATATATTTTTCTTTGTTTACATTATTTAAAGATTTTGTGTAAAACAAGTAAAATATGCTTTTTTTTTTTAATGATTTAATTAAATCATTTTTAAAATAAAAATTTGAAAAGCAATACATTAAATGAAAAAAGTTAAGCATTCTTATTTAAAATAGTATTTCTATTTTCCTGGGAAAAACATGATACTTAAATTACAAACAAAATGCAGTTTGAGCTAGAATAGCTTTTAGGTGTTTGTTTATATAGAAGTTAGAGAGCAATATGTGATAACCCAAGAGCCTAGAAAATGGTATTACTTTTACACAGGATTCTTAGGTCTTAAAGAAAAGTTGAATTCAATACTTTTTAAGTCGTTTGGAATCAATTTTAAGACCAACTCGAAGAAAAAACACAATTGAAACAAAACGCAAAACAATAAAAACGCCATCAACAAACATTTAGTTGTTTTCTTTTTAAATCACATTTTGGTCCAGGTGAAAAAAGGCCTTATTTTTAGAACAAATTTGATGCCTTTTAAGACTTTTCAAGGATCCGCGGGAACCCTGATTACAGTACAGAACCGCAACGACCAATTCCAGGTTTAGTTTTTTCTTAGATTAAGTAGTTATAAACTGTACAAGGCGTACATTGAGAAAAACCAGATACATTTGTGCTGCGTTTGCATCAGAGGAAGTTTGACATTATCTGTTCCCGAAAATGCCACAAGAGATGATGTGATAATCTGACCTGCACTGTTTTTGCGCAAGGGCAGGCCTAATTTCAGTTTCAGTGGCGTTGCTACGACAACCTGGAAAATGTAGGTTGAGATGCGGGCTGCAGATTATAAAGCGGCGGATCAGAAGTGAACAACAGACAAAGGCGCACACGCGAGAATGAAAAAGAAAACGACTAGACATGCATTTGGTGTTTTGCGCACGAGTCGGGTTAATTTTATTTCTTGGTAAGGCATCTGTATCTATGGGTACTCTTTGACAAAGCCGTCTTTGACAAGAATAAAGGGGTCTTGTGCAAAAGCAAGGGGGTTTAAATGGATTATATATTACTGTATTTTCTGCACTGTAAGGTGCACCCCATTTTTTCATATACATTGCACAATGGACTATATGGTGCATGGAATTAAAACTACAGTAAGAGTCAGGGTTGCAAAAAATAAAATAACAATATTTGTGCATAATTGAAATATATCACCAATCACTATTGTATACCATTGGATGAAACCGGCTCGCTACTCGGAGGGCGCCTGATCCTATCCACTACACTATTAGGGATACAGACGGTGCGATATCACTCTCATTATCACACTATTTTTAGTCATGGTATAAAATTGTTGATGCGATCATTAGGGTGGGTCATGAGAATATTGTCAGACATTAAACATGTCTGTGGTGCAGAATAGGTTAAGGACCACTGAAATACAGTATTGTATCACAGACTCAAAAAGTCCTTACAAAGCGCACGATATTCTGAAATGAATGGAGAAAAATGCAATGTGGGAAGTAATTCAGCCACCCTAAAAGAAATAAAAGGATAGCCGCACATGTTGCAAATGTTTATCACTTACATTGCTTAGTTTGAGCTGAGAAATAGTGTGACAAAATTTGATAACAATTTTCTAATCAATTTCTGTTTTCTCATTTCTATAACATCTTTTACTGTGAACATTTGCACATGTTTTTAATTCGAAACTTCCATATTGTATATTTATATTTTTTCTTCTTCTTTAGACTTTGCTGCTATTTGTATTGTGACTTATCTATTGCATGTTTCAACGTGGGAAAGAGGAAATCATTTCATCTGTGCTGTATGTTGGGCAATAGTATATGTCACAATAAAGTTGAAGTTAAGGTTAGCTGAAAAATATTTTGATAATGACCTCAGACTCAATGTCTCTTCATGTTTCATCCGTATCCCTAGTTGTCTAGTGGATAGGATCTTGCCCTCATGAATTATGGTATAGTATATAATCATATTAAGTATTATAGTACGGAAAATCCGGTACTTATTGCACTATGAAGTTAATGTTACAGACCCAGTGTTAGAATATAATAAATTCTTGTTGAACTCTTCTTGGTAAGGAACTCACCTGTGTATCCTGCAAGTGCCGCTGCCGGTATGACGGGTTTGTCTTTGCAGTGGTCCGAGCGTTCCCTCACGTAGTCCTTGAAGGTGCCCTTGGGCTTGTGCCCGTGCAACGGCGTGGGGTAATCCTCAGAGTCGAAGCTGTCGTACGAAGGTACCCGCTGTAAACTGCTGAACGAAGACTGGCTGCTCCAAGATTGCGTCAGGCGGTCGCAGCTCTCGAAGCTCTCGATACTCTCGAAAGAGTCCTGGCCGCCGAGTTTACCTACACACGAAGGAAAGATTTGTTTAGAGGTGTTGCAGCAATCGTAATCTGATCATTTGTTTAATTACCGTTATTTATACCTGCATAACGTGCATTTTTTTATTGCCAAAAAAAAGAGAACTCAGTTTGGGTACGTGTCAAACACCAGGCTTCAGGTAGTAGTACGTCAACGTATTTGACCAATGATTGATCGGTAGAAAAATATTACAAACCACAATTGCACAGCATTTGATACAACGGAATTCGAACCTGGATCACAGTGGTGAGACCACTGCTTCTTTACCACTTAAGTTAGGGTGACATCATCACACTGTTTTTACTCACGGTACCATGGTGTTGAATACGTGGGGCCATAATTAAAATAATTTATTGACATCGTAAACTATTAAATCAATACCAAAATAAAACATATAATGTATTTATTTAATGTCTTTCAAAGTCTGATTGAGTGTCAATCATAATTGTTCTCAACACAACCATGTGACCTACAATGCTTAGACTATTGATAAATTGATTCAAATAAGGGAAAGTACATGAACTTTCATATAAACATGCATTTTTTTAAATATCTGGAGGTAAGTTTGAGAAATTAGCATTTATTTTACATAGTATGAATCTTACTTATAAGAAGCTGAGACAATGGTCTGCTATCTTGCTGCTACACCAGGCAAACCTTTTTCAATTGGAGTTTCTTTTTGTTACTTATTAGCGCAAAGGGCAACTAGTTTAATTTATAAAATAACTGATCTTGTCACCATGTTTTTACTACTATAATTAATGGAAGTAGATTAAATAAACAAAGTCGACCATTAAATTTATTATTAACAGAAAATCACAATGACCCAGCACTGGTGAGCTATTTTTAGAACAGTTCCGTGGGCACATCAGCTGTCCTAAGGGCACCTCATAAATAATCTTAAAACTTGGACCATAAGGCGCAACTAATCATAAGCCGCACCTAATATATTTTTAAAAGAAAAACAATTTTGTACATGAGCCGCATGTGCCCACATTAAAACACTGGATATTTACAAATCTTAGTCTTGTTTTCCATTATGAAACATAATATAAAAACTGTAGTATTTATGGTGAGAGTTGGAAATTATGAGAATTTAAAGAGTTTCAGATCCTAAACTAAAACATAGATTGTAAAAACAGTTGTTACCAGTTTAGTTCCATTGTGGCAATTCATTGTAAAGTATTCCAAAGTAGCTGCTGTTCATACGTCACTTAAAGTGTGTATAGAGCAGTTTGTTAAACGACTTCAAAATTTTGTACAGTAGTCCTTTGTATGGTTCAACCTCTGCATTCCACACCTCATTCTGCTCGCAGACCCGCCATTAGGCTTGGATTTCAAATACTAGACAATCGCGCAAATTGTCTCCCTATTTTTAGCTAGAGGTAAGATAAGGTCCGCCTTTCATTGGTGAGTCATTAACAAATGACAGATAACGCAGCACCTCGATCAATGTTGCAATCTTCCAACGGGCAAATTGGAGCCACATGTGGTTGTTGGTCAAGATGTAAACGTACTTTCCCATGAGCTCACAATGCTGACATGAAATGTAACATAGAATGCACAGTGTTAAGATGTTGAGCATTGCATTAGGCGGGGGGGATTTTGAATAGTTACACATGTCACTTGAGTATATGGATGGGTAATATCGGGACAGATTTAGATTGATTCTTTTTTTTTAGTGCGGAGGTTTTGATAAATAATCAAACGAGGCATTGCCAAAAGATGCAATTCTTCCAAATGGGCTCCTGTACAATTTCCTCTTGTGTTTCCATAGCTTCTGTTGCTCCCTCGTTTAGTCATGCAAGCATAGCAAGGCCACGGCTATAGGTGGGTATTGTTTCGCTTCTAGGACCCTGGATTTAATGAGTATTGGAGTATATGTGGCCGCAATCGTTAGGCCCTAGCAAACCAACATGCGCTATGAATACCATTTGGCATTACCAAAGCATACTTGGTGCAGACGCTGGCATTAGCATCGCTAAAACATGTAGATTCAATACAATTTACCATTTGTAATGATTGATTATTATTTATTCCCAGTGTAAAATTGGGTATTCATAAAACTGAATGAAAAAGAGTCCAAATAGTTTTGAATAATTTGTCTCAATTTTACCTGAAAAGGAGAACGAGTCGTTTGTTACCAACGAATCTCGCTGTATTGTGTGGCGTGGGGGTCAACAACAGGCTTTTTGGCCATCCCTAGTGTCTTCCTGCCCCTTTTTCAAATATAACTAATGATTCAATAATCAATTAATCAAATTTCAGATGAATCAGAAAGAAAACAACAGGATAACATCAAATATAAAGCACCATTTTTTCGTCAATTGCACTCTTATTTCCATTTATTTAACACACTTGGTGGCCCGTAAGTCACGTGAGGAATCAATGATCTAAGTAGTTCCCAACGCTTTTAAACATAGATTTTAATCGAGCTTATTGATTAGTTGTTGCAACCCCATGTATGTATGTATGACAGATGGATAGTACAATAAGTAAGACTGTAAGACAGATAGATATACACTGTGTGTGTAGCCTTCCTCATAACACTTATATTAAGCTTTTATTTTTTTGTGGGTCCAAACATGCTTGTATTTTTTGGTCCGATTTAGTTCTTTTAACGTTTTGAGTTGCCAACCCCTGGAATGTAGCCCAACCAAAAAGAGACTCGAAGGGGCCGAACCTTTTTCTTTTTTTTATATGCTACAATAACTAATACATGCTTCCCAAATCCGAACTGATAATTTGCACATTCTCTTAAAAGGTACTTAATATATATAATATATATCTGGAAAAACAGTATGCATTTTAATTTGTGTTTGAGTTTTGTGTTATGAATAAATCAGGTAGTTATTTCCTAAATCATTTTTTCCTTTGACCTACAACTGTGGGAAAATCGGTTTTTTGAGACCACAAACCAAGCAGAGTACCGGTTTACTGGTAGCATGTGCACACTCCGATGCAAACAGCGATGAAATGGACACACCAAAACTGCTGAGCCTCACAAACACCAATAAAAACAAAACAGGCTTCTGCTCATTATAAAGCTCGGCCGACTATTCTGAACGTCTCACTCAAATCCCTTCCATATGTTTTGATGCGTGACCTCCCCTCACCTCTGCTCAGACGTCCCACGCACATATTGTCAGGGGAGACCACCTCCTGTTTGACGGAAAAGTAGTCGCCCTGCAGGGGGTTGAGAGGCGTGTCCCTCAGGATGGCGGCCGGGTATTCGCTCTCGTACTTCAGCGTCAGTAATTCCTCGGAGCTGATGGGGTGAAGCGTCTGGTAGGACTCCGTGATGAAGCTGGGCTCAGAGTATTCGGAAGGGGGGACGCACTGGGCGTGCTCGATGCCGTAGCCTGAAGATAGGAGAGAAAACAGAGCAGGAAAGAGGAGAGCAAAACAGAGGAGTGCGATCAATATTTGGAGCAAACGGAACAATCATGGCTTATTGTGACACAGCCAAGATAAACTCACATTAAGAAACTCGGAAACATTTTGACTAAAATGTCCGTAGTATTTGATTTGTTTTATTCTGAAACTGAGTGGTTCAATGGTAACCGGTTAGTTTCCCAGACCATGTGGAACAATGCACGGTATTTTCCGCAATATTGTAATATATAAGTGCATCGGTTGTAAGGCGCACCCCCGAAAATAGTTTTTTGTGATTTTTTTTTTCATATTTAAGGCCGAACTATAAGCCATAAGGAGATACATCTACAGTAAAGGCTAAGGTTGCTTAAAAAGTGAAAAAGTACCGTATTTTTGGATTGATTGATCAGTAAGACTATATCTCTGATCACAATTGCAGTTTTTAGTTACCGTAACAAATAGTTCATGTTATTGAGCTGGGCCCTGATAATATGGTCAGACCTTAAACCGGTCTGTGGTACAGGAAAGGGTGGGGACCACTGAAATACAGCATTGTATCGCCACATTGCGATACAATACTCAACTCTTTATGAAACACACTTTATTCGACACTAAATGAAGAGGAAGACATTGTGGGAGGCAATTTGGTAGTGCACGGTAACTCATTTTCAATGTTTTCCGCACATAACGCGCACTAGTTTATATAACTTTTACATTTAAGGACAAATTGGGGTTTTTAGGTGCACCTTATAACTCAGAACATACAGTAAATGTTCATGAAAAAATTATTCATACTGGTCTTTGAACCCGGGGCAAGAACTACACCACAAAATCCAGTTTGCTATTTTTAGGCCAATATAGCAGCTGGTCACCATTGATTTATAAAAACAAAGAACTGTTTTTTGTAACATGAACCACTCCTTTTTTTAACCGTTTTATGAACTTTTGAGGATAATGTAACAATATGACTCAATGATTAAATAAGGCGAGCTTTGCAATGGAGATTATAATGATAATTATTAACATGAAAAGCAACATTTTTCTGCATGGAACAATTGTAATTATTGGCATAGAAGACAAAGCTGGCTTTTAAAACAGCACTAAACGATGATTCTTCATTTTAACACAAGACTGCGGCTTATAATTTTGGTGTAGGAAAATCAAAGCTAGCTTCTCCGAAAACGCTAGAATTTGGCATCAAAGACAAGAACTAGCTTTGGCATCGAAGAAGCTTTTGAAACAACATTACCTTTCAAAATAAAACTGATCATTTCTTGCTTTCGACAGAAGACAGTGCTTGTTTTTTGCATAAAAGAAGAAGTCTTATTTTCGTGTAAAAGAATACATAGCTAACTTTCATAAAGATGCTAGCTTTCAATGTCAAAGACAATGACTAGGTTTTGTGCAAATGAGGATGATGATAGTTTTACAAGATAATTATGATTCTCTGTTAAAAAGGACACGTTGTGGACGTTCAAATGAATGACTAATGTAGAATATGCACACAATGATTGAAAAACTGACACTGTATCGCTTACATTTGCTTCAATGGCAATTAAAAATAGGAAAGCCTTTTTCCCTTCAAAATGTTTGAATGTCCTATGCTATTTAAGGATAGCAACCTACAATATTACAGCATGACTGAAATTGAGTGTGGCAGGAACTTACTGACAAAGTAGTCTGAGGTATAACGGGATTCCTGGAAGTTGGAGGTCAGTCCGTTGTTTGGGTAATGCTTTGTATCCTCTTCATGAAAAATAGATAAAGAATCGGTTGCTGAGCGTCAGTGTCCTCGACATTGATTTTATGTATCACGTAACTGCAAGCGGCATTATGAAATATTAATGACCTCAGCTAACGTGTGCTTTCCTGTTTGGCTCCAGTTACTATGGCAAATATCGACTTAACTAATAAAAGCAAATATCACATCTCTTCGGTGAACTTTTCACGTATTACATTCTAGTCAGATCAGCCCTGTTGCCCTAGTATTAGAAAATAGCTTTCTTACCTTTTTGTAGCATTTCTAAATGCTCCCAAAGGATGTCGCCCACAAAGTCCGGTGCTAAATCCAGGAATCGTTCCTTGCCCATTGCACACAGGCTGCCGCCATTTATACAGAATCTGTCAAAGTCAACATTCTTCAGACTGAACTCGTTCACAGTCCATGTTAGCCACGCTGCTACGTGGTTTTCTGTCCATTGTCTGGGGTCTGCAAAGAATAAGACGGTTTTGAGGCTTACATTTGTACATTGAAATCAAGTATGGCAGAAATTTCGATCAATATCATGACCCAAATATTGTGCAGGAAGGTTAGCTGTGTGTTGTGCAATGACTTGAATACAACCTGCCAAGATCAGACAGACAACCATGGATGGATTTGAACATGCAGAAGCTAATGGAGGCATGGCTGTACAATTCAACTGACAAATACTGTACTGTTGTCAACAACATAAACGGGCTCGGCAGTTGGCCTCAATTAGCACGCTACATAATTACTTTGCTGTCTACATTCTAAGAATGCTGCAGTCGGCTCCGACAAAAACATACCCACAATGAAGCCATGTTTTGCATATCTTCTGAAGGATTTAATGTTTCATATGCAACATTGTGGTTTCAAAGTCCTAATTTATTGCTGGGATGGAAACCCTTGTTATGATACCTAATTAATGCGAAGTATATTTACCTTTGGGAATACCCAGTCGCTGCTGTTCTTTGGTAAAGCCACTGAATGTAGCCTTTAGAGCTTGGGACATCATCTCTTTACTTCCGGGAGTTAGCAGAGGAACATCTCCACATTCCGGATCTGCCAAATCAGAAATTACAGAGGAATTAGTTTGACAATATGGTGTTACAAATTTCTCTCTAACATGCACTCATACAATCACAAAAATTGCATAGAACAATTGTAATGCGGAACACACCCGAATTGAATCAGAGTTTTTAATAATAAAAAGACAATACCTAAATGACTCCTAAAGCAAATATCACCTGGTCTTCCGAATCTGAATAAACCATATGCAGTGGTTCCTCTCTATACGAGCACCTCTAAAACACAAGAATTTCGATATACGAGTTTTATTTGTAACAAAAACCTTGCTCGCATATGACGGATAATCCAGCATCCCCAGTGGCTACCACTAGAGACCGCTCACTGCTCGAGACCGCTTACCGGCAGAATCAGCATTCCAGGCTAATGGTAAGTGCTCATAATTAACACATTATATTTTGTTAATATCATCATATTATTTTATGTTTGATTACCATTTGGATGTGTTTTTAGTGACAAGAAAGATGGGTTTTATAGCTATTTAGGGTTCACTTGGATTCTTTTAGGAAGATGGAAACGGAACAATTGGCTTAAAATTATTTCATATCGAGAAAATCCACTAGTTACGCGAGCAATTTGAGCTAAGGGCATGATCCTGGAACGAATCAAGCTTGTATAAAGAAGTACCACTGTTTGCGTATTTTCCATTACTGCAAAGGCTAACCTTTCTGGCATACCTTAAAATTCTGGGTGGGTGCAGGGTTTAACTCCTGGTGCCCATCAGTGACACCATGACCTCTTCTCAGGCCTCCTACAATGTTGCCCCTAACACAGAGGACCCGCTGTCACCACACCAAACATGGGGTCAAACCCTGGGAAGGGTCATGAGTCAAGAGATGAGGTGATGATGTCATCTAGGCTGTTGGCTAAGAATGGCCAAGTTTTGGGGCTGGGTGAGCTATCTTGAGGGTCTCGTTCAGACACTATGCACACTGTTCTCTGCTCACAGCCAGTGGGCACCCAGTGGGGAACAGAACTCTCTTTGATGCCTTTAAACAGTGCCTGATGACTTGTACTCGTCTAATTAGATTGACCAGACCTAAAAAGTGGGGGATATACAGGCCAATGAGGGAGTTGATAAAAGAAGAACCGGCGAGACCCTGAGGCCAACAACATTAACTAGAATAGGCCGCAAAAAAAGCTAACTGGACCCACAGTCTACAAATCACAGATGTTTCAAATATTTTATAGGCTTATTGTGAGTTAAACAACCAGGATAGATGGGTACAATGTGTTCTGTTACTACTGCCAGTCAGACGTTATGTCATTATTTCCTCTGATAAGATGGAGTCAGTATTTACAGTTACAGTTCAACTAAATTTAGAGTGGTTTGAAGATGCGTCATCTTTTTAACAAAAGTGTTGTGTTCATGTTGCTCTCATGCCTTAAAACCAAGACATGTTCGAGTCCGGGTGGAAACATAAGTTAGCCTGGAGAAGGATGGGCCCCACCAGGCTGTACTTGCCCTGGTCACACCACAGGAAATGGTGCCCCCACGACCATAATGGTTAAAGGATCCAAACAACCAACCATATCAAAATCAGAATGGATCTTATTTAGTAACATTAGTAATATGTAACAGATTGACTGAAAAAAATAGCTTAAGTCAAGAGTTAACGCGAAGACTATCCTGTGTAAAGTTGAAAAAAGGAAGGTTTTTGTGCACAGCGATAAAAATAATGTGAATGGTCAAATAAATTCAACCCCAATTTTCTCATATTCAAGTAACTAAAGCGGTAGGGGCTTTTTTTTTTTTTTGCTCCATGTGTTCATTTACATCCTGGATGAAAGATGCCGGGCCGAACAGATCAGGAGATGAGCAATTACAAGTCTTTTTATACAGAATAGTTTGAGCACAAATAAGCTACAAGACAATAACTGTATATTCAGAAGTGAGCAGTCTGACAATAACTTCTGTACGGGGTTGGAGGGCCATGAGTAAAAACGAAACCAAATGTAGAGTGGTAGTGGAAATATCAACTACACAAAGGCCCTTTAGGTTAAACTGGTTCTGACAAGAACAGTTTTCTTACAGGGCCATCGCCTGACTGCATAATGAAACATACATACATTTGAGACGCCGCATATTAACCAAAAAAAATGACCTAGAAAATAGTGATGGACCAATATGGGTTTTTCAGGGCCGATACCGATTAATAGTATTAAAAGGAGGCTGATAACCAATAATTTCTGTAAAAGCTTAACAATTGGTGTGCGAAATAATTGTTATAAATTCAAACTTTAATGGCTTTCTGAAACTTTTTGAATGATTATAATTTTAACACAAGTAACACGAATAATCTTTTACTTAAACTAAAAACTAAACGGGCAGGAAATAAAATTAAGTTGAGCATCATCTCATACAAAGGTACACACAAACTTAAATAACTGCTTGATTTTTTTTGTGTGAAAAAAATTTCAATACTGCCCACATGACTTAAATTAACCATAAAAAAGTCCAAAAAAAACAAGTACAATTTCAACGGAGCTTATAAATTGAAAAGTGTGGGCACTCCCGTTTTAGAAACCAGATTGATGAACTAATGTCATGATAAGAGCTAATAGAGCAGTCTCCACCTAAACCTGGTCCCTTAAAAAAGTTAACTACTGTACTTGTTTAAACTTTTAATCACAAACCTGCTTTTCTACCACAAACTTTTAAAAATCTCAATATTGTGATGTCTGTTATTTTTGTAACTTGCGTCTACGTTTGTGTATGGACATGACGTCAGGGAGGAGGGAGGTGACTGGCGCAGAGGTTTGTCTCGATTAATCAGTATGTGTATGGACGTGAGTGACGGTAGCGCCTTGTTGAATGAGTTTTTACGGCTTGCTATTTGTTGATCAGACCTCATCAGTGACTGTGTGCATCTATGACAACAGATATGGTCATTACAATATTATCAGTGGCTTGATTCACACTCAGACATGTCGGGATATGTTTAGAGTCGGAAATTGTGTTGCTTTTTGCTGCAGCGACTCCGCCCCGGGTGCGTATCTAATCAGAAAGGGCGGGGTGGGTAGCGAGGAGAGAGGTGGACGGGAGATGTAGGTGCGACGGAGAGAGATCTCGGCTGCTTTAAAGAGGCTTAATCAGCAGCCAGTCTAATGAATGAAAACGCCGATACCAATATCAACCAAATTCCTAAACATCGGTGCCAATATTTGGCCTGGCCGAAATTTGGTCGACCTTTAATATATATATATATATATATATATATATATATGCAGTGAGACATTTCATTAATTAATGCTTTTGACTCCAAAATATGGAAGATTCTTTATCATTGTATAAAACTGCATAAGCAAAAAATAGTTTCAGTTGGCAAGATTAGGTTTGTGTCTTGTAATATGTAAATGCTTGTGTTTACATGAGCATATTTTTTTTAAGGATTACCGTCTGGAAGTTGGTACTAGATCTTATTTATATTTAATGACTACATCATCACTGTGTACATATACAAGCAGGCAATAATTTGATTTGAAACGGACTATTGGTATTCGGATTATTTAAAGCTATGGAACCATCCACAGAATTCTGATTAGGGTCGTAGACTGCCGCGGATTCATATTGCAATGTTTGGGTTAGTCCTTTCATTTTCCGATTTCCGATATGTGCCTCACCAAAAAAGTGTAAGTCATTCCTACATTTAAATTGAAGTTTTTACAAGGTAAACTGACAATTTAAAACAAAAACTGATAATACTATCCTCTCGTGCCTGCCTTCAGGGCTCACAGACACCTCGACCTACTCAGGAATTTGTCGCAACTTTCCCTTCTTTTGCTTAAAGAACTAAGTTCTGTCGGCGCAAAATTATATTGGTCTTTCCTTTTTAACTTATCCTCCTTGTCAAATAGTTTTCCCACAGTGTACAGTGGTGATTTAGAACGTTTTATAGAACCGTTACATAGCTTTTATGTTGCTTTTAATTGTTATAGTTAGAATAATATATAATTTGCTTCAAATAGAGTAAATACTGGTGTATCTACTAGGGAGGGACGGATTTTGGAGCCTCAATTTCTCCATTTGGGGATAATGAAATGATATAAAAAGTGAAATATGCAGGCTCAAAATAACTAAACATGCTCTCTTCATTTTTTATTAAATCTACATGTTGCATTTGCTGCAAGCTGAGCTGGGATTTAAGCTCAGACAGTCTGGGCTTTGATGTAAAGGCCACGGCAAAGTGCAGCCGTTTATTTAAACTCGATCGAGTTTGTCTGCGCTTCCTGGCTGTTTGAGCTTTCCCTCCCCATCGCTTTTATCGCCCCTTGCAACTTGTAACTTACCATTGAAGACCTGAATCCACTTAAACACAAAATCCTCCATCAAAGTCATGTAACACTAAAAGCTGCCATTAAACCCTTTTTGTGAGTCCAACAAGGAACGGCAAAGGGAGGGTTTATTTTGTTTGAAAAAGGATGATGAAAAAGATAATCCGTCATTACTCAAACAGTGAATAGTAGTAATGGTAGCCATGTGCCCTCAGTTTTGTCTTTTTCACTCTTAAGTTGTGACATTCATGAATATGAGAAGACGCTATCTAGTGACGACTTTCAGTTCAGAAAAAGTCAGAAGAACACATTCCAAAAGGCTGCCAATTTGATTGCAGATTTAAGATAATTCACTATAAAAGTGTGTACTGCATATCTGTTTTTCGAAAGATGATCAAAAATACACCTTGTGACAACATATTTTTTTTGCATCTATCTTGGTATTCACACACTTATAAAACAGATCCCATCTCTACTAGAAAAGCACGTTTTGGGATTTGACAAAGTTTGTCAATATGTTGCAAACTGAGGAAAAAACACTCATCAAAAGGTTATTTTCTACATGCAAATTGATTTTTAAGCTTTGTGAACTGCATTCAAGATGGGCACGCCAGTGAGAACGGCATATGCTCATTGATAAAGGACTAATGGTAATAGCGCTATCATCATCTGAGAATGATCCATATGAAGCTTACCCATGGCAGAGAGCTAATGCGCAGCGTGCGTCCATTAGCGAAAGAGGAAAAGCTAGTATCATTTTAGGCGGTATCTAGTAAATGATGCCCTGATAGGATTTCAATGCTTGCAAGTCCCATTAGAAACAAAAAGGTCAAGCGAGTTCAAGCATTCACAAGTCATTACTTTCCACATTAGACAGTGTGGTTCTACCCACTTAGCTTAAAAAACATGCAGGAGTGGCGCTGTCAAGATTCCTAGTGCATATTACATTGGAGAACATAAAGAAAGATCTCATTGTATACTTTGTCTATTCTGGGAAGTGGATCAGTTATTCAGATATTGATTAGCCACGCCTCTTTCACCAGGCTGCTGACTGTGCTCATTTTACAATGGGAGTCTCAAAAGCATACATTGCATCTTGCAAAACTTCCATTCAGGCTATTGATCTATAAAATATACAAAAGCCTACAATTGAATTAAATTAGCTCTAGCATCACATTGCTTACAGTATTAAGAATTTTGTATTTAAGAGGTCTAATGGAGACAAGACCATGGGATAGTTGAATAGGATAGCCAGGGAACATCCTGCGAAGGTGGGCGCTTCAGTACCGCCAAGTACACGGGATGTGTCACCAACTTGTAATACGATTCCATGAACGGGAGGTCTCAAAAGACTCCCTCACTTTAGAGTGTCTCTGGTGTGACATCACTACAGGCTAAGTGCCATCTGACAGCCTCTGTTGGAGACTCGCTTCATTCATAAAACCAAAACTATAGCCTCCATTCTTGTGATGCAATGATGCAGGCATCACATGCAACCAAAACCAATACAATGGGACTGCATACTTTTAAATTATACAACTGAGCTATAATTAGTCCTGCAGTAAGCAATGTATTGAAGTGAGAAGCAGACTTCAGCAGCAAAAAGATAATCAAATGACCCAAGAAGTCCATTTCTGCTTCTTTTTACCCTGCACTGGTGTTGAAAACACTTTAAAAAGTCAATTTCCTGTGGATAAGTGTCAACTTCCAGTGGTTAGTAGAGTTCAGGTGAAGGTCAGTTACTTAAGATCAACCGCAAAGAGGCTTCTGAAAATCCCACAAGGAATGATCGCCTTGGCTGCCTGCCAAAAACTTGGAAGTGTCATTTTAAGGCATGAACGTCTACCTATATCTGACCGGAAGTTGCAGTCATATCTTGGAGAACCTTTCATGGAGATCTTATTAGGGTCCTCTTGGTCTAAGACAGTGGGATCATACACATATGAAGGCGGCCTATTCACCACCACGAAGTGTTAAAGTGCCAACTGAGAGCGGCAGTGGAGCAAAGGGAGGAGGACAGCATGGCAGTCTGCTTTTCAAATGGCTACTTGTTCAGACAGCTGTTTAAATTCCCAACCCAGGAATTCAGAAAAGTGTAGAATCTGCTCATATCAATGTAAATGCCAGACAGCAATACAAAGAGGGACAATCCTGGCAGAACAGACGTTGATGCTGAAACTGTAGTTTTATTCTTAGACAGCAACCACTGGATTTTGGCTGCCCCAGTGAAGCGCAAGCCTGCGGTGGCGTATGGAGGCTGTGTGGCATGAGGCCACTCCTGCTGACATCTGCCTTTGGCAATGGGAGCGGAGTTGTTCCGAATCATCACCACCGCAGACACGCCGGCTACTGGAGTAGACAATAAGTGAGAGCAATGCCGCGCAGCTGCTATACTGTACATGCACGTCTATTTTTCTCACAAATCACATTAGCTTAAGATGCGCTTGTGGGGCTGTTCCTGCTTAACTCACTGCACTTTAACAGATGCTAAACATCTTTTCACCTATGTGTTCATGGTACTTTTTTTACTGCAGTTCGCTAGGGAACTAAAACACTTTCTGCATGACTCGGTTGCCAATTTGCTTGCGTAACTGTCCATGAGCAAAGTGTGAAAAGGCCTCTGGTTTAGGAGTGTCTTACGTTTCTATATTGCACTTTTTTACAGTACTTCGACCTTCCTTTCTTTCAAGTCAACCAAAGCCATATATCGCTAGAATTATACACAGGTAAAGTAAAAATGAAATTCCCTTCTTCAAATTTGTGTTAGCAATTTGTC
Organism: Urocampus carinirostris; assembly: GCF_059441175.1. Lineage (NCBI taxonomy): Eukaryota > Metazoa > Chordata > Actinopteri > Syngnathiformes > Syngnathidae > Urocampus > Urocampus carinirostris. The sequence continues at coordinate 35,157,383 of NC_142358.1, forward strand.
CAAAGTAGATAGCTCAACATCTCATACCACCAGTATGTTCCCACGCTAGGCAGAAAAATATGAAACTGTCAGTTGAGTGTTCCACTGGAGAATGCAGGTGGTTCAAGTCCAAGCTCTATCCTTGTTGTAAACAAACAGGGAATGCTCTGCAGAGACTGTTTGGGCATTTGACCAAACAGACGACACATCTGACAAACAGTTTACGCAGCATGTTGCATTTTCCCCCACAAAACATAGCCCATTTTTTTTCATCTAGGCTGATACACATTTACAAAAAGGACCTGGTTGAAAAATGTATTACCTGGACCAGTAACATAATGTTCCACAGTTGTCACAGGAATAAAATACTGCAAATTAGGCTTTGTTCATAAGTGTTTCCTTTTTTGGGGGCGTGGAGCAAATAAGTTTTGTGCATTGTTGACGTTATATATATTATCGGTAATTGCAACCTCAGACTATCTAGTGAGCAAACCAAATGTGCACTCTAAGTCACCTGCAAGCACAAAAGAGAAGACACACAAGTAAATCTAACAACTATCTTTTCATCATATCCTTTGTTGGGGGTGTATATTGCACACTCCTTTCAGCTATAGATTACGTCATGTTAAGTGCTGCACATAATAAATGAACCGTCTGTATGGCTAAGTGACTATCATCACCACAAATGTCCACTTACTGCCTCATGTTTCAAGTAGGATTGAAGTCAAATTTAACGTTGCACTGTTACACAAAACAATGATTTGTTGAAGGAGTTTGAAACAGGTTTTTAACATATTTTTGGGGATTTTTTTTGTCCACCCATATTGTCAAGTTTAAGCAACAACTGTCGCTGGAATGGAGATAACAAATGGTATTGAGGAGTTGTCTTTGTTTTGGCAAAGGCGCACTGAAAATTAGGAATTTCTGGAGACAATTAATTGTCACAAAAATAATAACAATACTGTCTTTTTTTGCCCTCTGCATTATAACCTCAAATTTTCAATAATCAAGTTTTTGAACAAATTGAGGTGCACATATGAAGAAAAATAAATATTCGAATTGCAACAAACACACTGTAAGTGAATACAGCAGCAGAGCAGATAAATGTTTCTTTGCTTCGCTTCAAGTTTTAAGATTAACACATTTAAAGTGAATGCAGCACACAAATGTCTATTTGCTTCAAGTTATTCGGCTTTGAAAACAAAGACTGGTAAAAGGTGGTTCGTAACTAAGTAAAAATAAAGTTTCTCTTACAAACTGTTAAAAACAATTGCACAGCTTAAGCTCTGTTAACATAACATCAGCATTTAAGTAATAATGTATCGTGTAATACTCTGTTATCGCGCATCACTTCTCTTGTTTGTGTGTCGTAACTAGTGTGTTTACTTCATGTATATCCAATTTAAAAGCTGCAACCCCTGGATTGGTTGTCATTCTTCCTTTCCCGACTAGCTTGGCAAATTGTACCAGGGGCGGTGTCTGGACTCCAAATGCTGCCTAAGATTGGTTGTATTTGCTCCTTTCGCTGGCATCTTCCTGAGACAGAGTTTGCTGGGGCGCCAGTAGCTCAGGAGGTAGAGCGATCGTTTTATGATTAAGGGATCCCAGTTCGAATCCCGGCTTGTCCGTGTTACTTGTCGAAGTGTCCTTGGGTAAGACACTTAACCCCCAATTACCCCCAATAAGCAGGTTAGCGCCTTACATGGCTGCACAGATCACGGCCGCTATTGGGAAATGTGAAGCACAATGTAAAGCGCTTTGGGAAGTCATTGACTTGAAAAGCGCTATATAAATGCAGATCATTTCAGATCATTTCATTGCAGATCGCTTCTTTGGTATTTGAGGCTCCTTGTTGATTGATGTAATACCCAAATGTTTCCAAAATACTGAAGTGGTGTGCAGTTTTGAAACTAAAAATGGACCTGCTATGATGACGACACTACAGAGCCTCGACATTTCAGTAAACGGTGGTCCCAAAGGAGATTTGAGAGAAAAAAAAAGACTAATCGCCAAGAGTGGGACCAAAATCAAAGTCAATTCATGAATATATCGTGATTCTATTTTGAGTGATTTTTTAAAATCGATGTTTCTTTTCGAGATTGACTTTTGCGACATCATGTCCAGTATGTAAAAATGTGGAGAAGCATACGGAAATGGAAACTGGACGAAAAAAAGCGAGCAACTAGAACTAAGGCCAGCGCCCATAAATTCTAAATCCAAAGTATGGACACACGGGAAGGCAGAGCCACACATGACCAAAACTGTCAGAACACGTTATCCCAGACCCATATCCCACTGTGGTAACACAAAGAACACGACCGAACATCTTTCACGTCATCACCCTGATATCAACATTAACCGACCCAGCATGTCAGCAAACCCTAGATGGATTACTGAGCAAACTTCTGAACAGCTCAGACAGGCCAAAACAAATTACAACATGAATTGCCGGTTTATGTGCAAAGACCATCGCCCATACTGCGTATTGGAAAATTTCAGATTTTGGAATACGGAATTTGGAGCTATGTTTTACAATATTACATTACATGTTATGTTCTCATTGTCTCACTTGAAAAAAAATAGTCGGACTAATGTGCATTGTTTGAACATCCTTCTTGGTTTATTGTCCCAGAAGTGTATGATATAAGTTGGTGTTTTTAGGAAAGAAAATTAAATCGCAATTTGAATAGCAACACACTAGTAGATTCCAAATTATTGAGAATTGTGATATCAATCAAATCTGCACCTTAGGACCGTGATGCAATCAAATCGTGACCAAAAGCATATAGTCCCACCCTTAGTAATCGCAAATGTGAAAAGTATTCACCAACATGAAAAATATTCGTGATCAGACCAATATGTCATAATCGTGACAGCCCAACTTATAATAAGGTTGCTGTCTGAAGTCAAATAAAAAATTCTAAAACAATATATAAGTTTAGTCAAAGTAAGATTCTACAATGCCGAAATCAATGTTTTTATTCAATGTAATGGATAAAAACAATTTAAATAAAAGGATGTTTGTAACCCTGGTCAAAGTGGTGGGAAAGTATGCATTTGGAGCAAGCAAGCTATGGGCTACAGATGGATAGGTGATAAATAAATGCCTCCCCCATGCTACAATGTTTTCATTCCACATGCTTAACATTCTTCCTGTGTTTTACAATCACTAATGTACAATATGTCTCCCAGTTTTTATATGTTTTGCTGTAATGTGACCTAAAGTGAATAGGGGGCCTAAGTGGCAAATTTGTGGCTGCATCAGATGATGAACAATATTTCTATTTTTGGGTTGTGGAGACTGTAGCTTTTAAGAGCATTAAAACATCTGGGAACATCTGTCAGTTTGCTCTGCTTTTCTGACACATTTCAATCTTCTTGAAACTAAACAGCTGAGCTCATAAAATTTTAAAAACAAGTCCACCACATGAGTGGAAAAATACAACTCAGGGTTTTGCAAATGGAGATGGGTTTGATTTAAATTCATCATTCACGATAAAATCTGCTTCTTGTTACCAATGACTCATGCCATCAAAGTGCGTGTCGGGGTTGGGGGGTGGTTAACATTAGCGTCACACGATCAGTGTGACTTGCCATGATGAAAACAAACGACTATGCCTTGTAAAATTGTTGCCTGTTGACTCACAATGTGACCACCTGACCATGTAAATGACTATCAAACAAACACATAAGGATTCCTCCTAAGGCTGAGGCTTTTCTTTTCATGCGAAAATAACAATGACTGTAGCCTAATGTCTGACTTTATGTTTGAGGAAAAACAGAACGTTAACATGTATTCCGATGCAATTTGCTGAAGAGGTCACTCACATTCAAAAGTACCTATTTAAATAAAGAAATTAGTTGGATTGATTTCAGAAGCTTTTGTACGAACACACATGAGTATGGGTTCAAACAGTGATTTGTTTTGTACCGTTTTTGCTTCGAATCAGAACAAATCACGGACTACCGTCTCCCTAATACGTATGACTGTTCTCTTTTTCATGCTGTCAGAGGCAGCAAATAAATACATAAGTAAATACAATTAAAAAACGTGAAAGTTATGTGGCCCTTGGAAATAGCCTCCTTGCATAGTAAGTTCAGGGATGTGATTTGACCAAAGTGAAATTATCTGAAAATTAGGCGGGGGTCTGGGGGCCGCGGGCACCCAGCTAGGTCCAGGGCAGTGCCCTGGTGGGGGGATAAGTGGGGCGAAGCCCCCCGGAGCTCATGGGTTTTCCGTGTTTTTAAGTACTTTCAATGCACTCAGATGACAAAGAAATAGACAAAACAACAGCATAAATTTTCAATGTATTTTGAACTATCCCATATAAAATTACAGTTTAAGTCAACTCAAAATCAGTCACATTAAAAAAACATTGGACTGCCTTTGCTTTTAAAAACTATCACTGAGAATATCATCATATCTAACTCATGTGATTACTAAGTTAACACATAAATCATGTTGAAGAGTTCAAATTTCATGAACAAATAATTGTATCATGACCAAATGAAAAGTAACTCATATTAGAACATACCACAAATGTCTTTGTTATAGCAGAAGATGTTATCTATAAATGAAAGTACTGTAGTGGGTTGTACATAATTCACCCACGGAACCATTGTTGAGTTAGCGAGTTCCTAGGGGGACTCTTAATTCGGCCGGTTCTAGCCACTCTCGTGTTTGTTTTGTTATTGCCAGTTTAAATGTCATTAAAGCAGCTTTCGTTGGCACCTTTGTTTGACACTCCGCCTACGACTCCCGTCTCTGCTCGCTACATTGGATCACGTCGGGGTCACCAACATTTGTAGATAATTCCTTCTCTAACCAGTCCGATCGAAACTTGTTTTTTACGATCTTAGCAATTTCTTTAACTCGCGGAGCATCTTTGCGTTCGATCTCGGACATCTTTCTTTAAACACTCGACAAAAACGTGTGAGAAATGAACAGTGGCATACTCCTACGCCTTTATAACAAGCGCGTTTATTGGTCAACACGGAGACTTCAACCAATCGCAAGTACGTTTCATTTCAGTTACGGAAACACTAAAATGGAACGCTGTCGAGACGAAATTGTTTTTTTTTACCAATTAAAAAATCGGAAATTTTAAAATTTTATTTTTGGAGATAAAAAAAAGCGGAATTCCGCGAATTAGCGGAAAAATCACATCCCTGTAAGTTTTACTGTTGTTGATAGTGAATGTGTATGATAAAATATTTTCGAGTAGGTGCAATATTCAACCTAAATTCTACTTGAGCAGGAGGGCGCACGTGACAAAAAGGTAAAAGTGGGTCCAAAAATATGTTGCGCGAGAAAGTTCAACGCCACCAACCCAGCAATATCAAGGTTCCCCCAGGATTTTTCCATTCGAATTTAAGACTTCTTAATACCTTTTCAAGACCACATCCAATGAGATTAAAGAAAAATCTCACACTTATTCTGGCATACAGATACCTGGACGCTGGCACCAAGTCGTGACAGACCCAGGCACCTGATGGCACCCGGCTGCGACGGCGTGGGTGGGACTGAGGTGGCCATTAGCAATACCGTGCGACGGTCGGGGACGGGCACGGACCAACCCGGGCGCTGAGGGGAGACGACGGAACAGAGTATAGGGCCCAAGCTAACCCCGGGAACGCCAAGAATGCAACACTCCCAGTGGGGGGCGGACACGGTGACCATGCAGTGGAACTGAACCCTACCGACGACAATTTTCTGACCAACACATTGCGATTATCGGTCAGAGATCGATAGTCAGAGAAAACGAAAAACAATTTTACGGCACATTGTTCCATACTTTTGTTAGAGTTAACAACTGTGTAATAAGTAAACTATCAGATAAGCCAGGGAAAAATTAAGACATTTAAGAGTTCATAAGAGTAAATTTAATTCAGATTCAGATCTACTTTATTGTCATTCTAGTACACGTGTATACAGAACGAAATGTCGATACATCTGACCCGCAGTTTCCTCGAATGTACAGATATAAGTAAACGTTGTATTGTATTATGGCTACGTATAGTATTTTACCATTTAAGACTTGAAAACAAAATTAAAAACCTTTTCTAGACTTTTATTTGCGGTTGTCAAATTTAAGTCTAAGTTTTTAAATACCCGCAGGAACCCTTCATACAAACACACCCTTGTCCTTTCGATTTGCATCAACAAGCCATGCATTCAATAATATCTCTTATGTTCAGAAAAGGAGGTGGGGCTCTGTAATTGTTGGCCCATTTACCCACGTTCTGCCAAAAAGTTTGCAAACTGTGAAAGCAGGTGTGGTGCATAAACAGGGAGAAAAGAAAATCTGGAAGTTAAATAGCAAACAGGCTGAGTGGTTTAGGCCCAAGTGGCAAAAAAAACCCCCCAAAAAAAACAGCTGTGTTCTTAGACATTGGGAATACTCCTCCCATAATCTAATAGACCCATGTCTGCTTTACTATCACCTATCATGGAGACCGGTCACTCGTTTTAGACGATAGTTGTCAGTCCCACAGCAGCAGAAAGCAAGTACTATGACTCAGGTATTAAAACGTACGAAGTAAAAAACGCCTACTGCAGAGAGAAGCGCAAACTACAAACCACATTAAGGTGCCGGGATAAAAAAAAAAAAACGAGTCGGGGGTACAACGGGAGGAACCTGATTGAGTGGGTGGTTGTGTAAGGCTTTGGAAACATCACAGCTGGTTTTATTTCATCTGCTAAGACACATTTCATTTTCATGGCATACTAGCATTTGGATTGCGAAATGTGCATGTAAAATGCCAGTTTGTTGAACTCCATGAAAACGTTTCCCATCGGAACTTTCTAGTGCATTGATAAGCCGTAACTACTACTGCTAGGCCACACCTTGCTAGGTTTTAACGCTTTCCACCCCCGCAACCCCTTTCTCTACCTCACCATATGCTTGCAATTTAGCAGACTGCTGGCGTAACACGGCTTGCTTTATGACTACATTTTATAAGCAATGATTAAGGCTTGTAGTCGCCAGGAAAACTAAGATAGGGCAGACTCAGTGTAATGATTATATGTTTACGTGGGCGACGCAGTAGATGACAGGCTGAATGAGGAAGTAATGAATGAACTGACAACTTCATGTAACAACATCATTGAAGGTGGATTATTGAGTAAACCATTTTTTCTTTTGTAGTCATCATTCTGGTTTCAACACCACTAGGGTTGTATTTTGACAATTTCAAAAGCATGGTTAGATGGCTGGACACAAGGCCATTTATTGATCTAATTAGTAGCTTTAAAAAATTGAATTTGAAAAAAAAAAATATATATATATATATACACACTATCAAAAGTTGAAATTGGATCATTTGAAGCTGGTGCTAATTATAAAACGATTGTTACTAACTAGTAAGCCTTTAAGAGTAGAGTAATTTTTCTTTTCTTACAAATTGTACAGGAGGCTTTTTTAACCACCAAATGTTGATTTAAGTGTGTGTCTTGGGTTTATTGTTTTTAATAAATTAGGATTGTAATCATCCAGAGATTCCAGACTGACATATAAAAAATGATTTATTTTTGAACACCATCTCCATCCTTAACACAGTCTCTCTCCAGATTAAAAATAAAATTAATCACAATGCCACGATGAGACTAGTGAGGCACATAAAACATCGCAAATAAAATTGTTTGGGTTAACCGTACTTCACTCAGCAGACTTACTTTGCAGCCTGATCAACACATTGATTGATGGAGGGTGACACATGGTATAAAGGGGACATGACCTACCAAAAGCTTTGATTCAATAGAACCATTTAGTTCCCAGGTTGGCATACTTTAACTGTGTAACATACGCAATTGTGTTGGAAAAAAAGGGCCTGCTAGCCTTAATAGGTTCAATTGCATGACGAATCACATCAAGCAAAACCCTGATCAGCCAAATAATGTTTGCACAGCTGCCATGTGGCTGTGTACACATTAACGGCAGAATGTATTACACAGCGCACATGACAAAAAGTGCTAACACAGAGACAACAAAGTCAAAACAGAACATTTTGCAACACAGCGTAATTTTTGCTTGGCGGTACCGAAGCAAGGGACGCGTCACCCATATGTCATGCCAGAAGAATCAAGACACCGATGGAGTTGGAAGGCTACTCAAGACCGCATTTCAAGCAGATAAAAAACGTCAGTCTGAACTCTTGATCCACAATACCACCATGCATGACGCATGATCAACGGGAACATTCCTCTCGGTTGCTAAACCTAACTGGAATTCTTAATCAAGGCAGCGGGACCATTCAACTCAGGCAGAACTTCAAGTGATTGTCATCTCCATTTCTAAGAAACCAAGCCCATCAGTTTTAAAATAGACTCACTCACCTTATTGAACCTATCTTAACCCATTTATCGCCACTTTTTTTCCTGAGAAAGCCAAGCCCATTTGCTTTATAGTAGATTGACCTTATTGAAACTAGCCTATTTACTGCCACCCTCACAAAAAATATTTGACGTTTATAGCAGTCAATGGCACCACATTCTGAGGAGTTATATTGTGTCATTGAAACTGACAATTTGTATAATTTGCAGTAGACCTGAGTGTTTTTTAATAACAGGGCACAAGATTTAAGCTCAGTCTGCATCCAAAAAGTTTGACTAGGCCTCTAAGTCCTAATGTGATCTAAAATGTACAAAATTAAGTGCTTTTATTTTAGAAGCGATGCTTCTGTTTTGCTGTGGATGGCGCCATGTTTCTCACACAGTCTATTCAGAAAGTAATCACTGTCTCCTGTTGGGCTACAAAATTATTGTGTGACGTGATGATTGAGGAAAGAAATTTTGATTATAATATTATACATTTCTTTCTTTCTTGGCAATGAAAATTTTCCATATTTACAAAATCCGGGATGGTAAAACTTCAAAGCACACACACATGTAGTTTATATCCATATTATTAGGAGTTAAGTATATCAGTGTCAATGAACATATATTTGACCTCCTGGATTACACTATGAAGCATTTTGAAATTGTTGTTAGGGACAATGACACCATTGTTACTGTGTTTCCCAATGAATTGATCATGAGTGTGGTTGCTGGATGAGAAACAACACAGTGGAATGTTGGACTTTGTTGGACGCTTGACCCTGGCGATTTTTGAGTTACATCCCTTGGAGAGAACATGGACCTTGAATACATTGAAACTGAACACTTCACCTAATGTTATAAAAATATATTGTAGCACGGTGGCCTATAAACCACATTAGCGCATTGGCATTATGGTATGCAGCGAGTGCTTGCAGGTGTTCTAAGAAACTAGTGTATCATTTACCAAAACGTTTGTGTGAATCTGTCCGAATTAAGTTTTCTGTTCTTTTTTGACTTCGGCCGATAAAGAAAAGACAATCTTTTTTCAAAATCACGATAGAATAAATGTACACAGTAGGATGCATTCTCATAGAGCAGGGGTCTGACAAATATGACTCACAAGCCAGATATGGCTCTTTTCATGAGCACATTGGCTCGGTGATAAAATAAAAGCCAAATTGATCTTCTCTCTGAGTGTCCCATTTTAGTGTATGGAAAGCCAAACCAACACAGTAGGCTTGTTGTTCAGTTCAAAATATATAGAGCTAAGTTTTAAATACAGTTTACACTAATGGTATTACACCAACAAACCCTGTTTTGGTTGTACATCCCTAGGGAATCTTTTAAATGGAAGCTCATTAAACAATGCATTTTCACTGTTCAGACACATTATAAGGAAAACACACAAAACGAATTGTAAACACCCAAAAACACCAGCTAAGCACCAGACCAATTTAATTGGATGAGATGAAAAGGTGGGCGGATCTCTGCACAAATAGCGCCTCTGATTGCATCAATATCCTTTTCTTTACGGTATTTTGTGAAATTTTACCAAATAACTGCTTGCACCTTTTTTTAAAACCACTATTCATGAGAAAAATGAGCCTCAAAGATCTTAAATAACTGAAGAGACAAATTAGAAAGTGTTCCATTTGTTGACATGGGACACAAGCTCTAGCATTGCAATTATATAGATTTTATCAAATCATCAAATGTCACACATTGAAATAAAATGCACAGAAGAGTTAGCTTTTGCCTGGAAATCAGTTGTGACGGGTTGGTTGATTTTTGTTTTGAAATATATTGTGTGGCTCGCACTAAAAAAAGAAAAATCTCTGAATTTTGCTTTCATGGCACATTGAGTCGATAAAATCCTCGACGATCTGCTATGTAGTGAACATGAACCTGTGTTGTCTGAACACCATCACTGCAACAAACCTTGTGACGTGCTTGTTTGCATCTAAAATGTTCAGATGCATGATTGCGGTTAACGTGACAAGGTGCTTCTTTCCATGAAGCACACAAACAAATGCTTCATTTAAAAACATCATGCAAAACTCTAAAAATGAATGCACGTAAAACATACAAGACCAGCTGACAATGGTTGTGGTCATCCTCAGCATGAGCCCTGGATCACCCCAGAAGTCAGCGAAGAGTCCCAAGCAAGCGGGGTCAGCAGGGAGGCAAACCTCAACACTGCAAATTCATCACCTCAAAAAGTCAAGCAGTGGAGAGAGAATGAGGGGAAAGCGAGAGGAGGGGGGCAGGACAGACGAAGTTGCTGGTGATGGAACTGACGGTCGAGCCTCCCTTGCTGACAGCAGCCTTGGCGGAGGTCAAGGATGAAAGTTAAGATGGAGATAAACACGGGGACAGATTGGGATCAAAGCAAGAGTGAAACTTGGCACTAAAAAGAACTGAAAGGATGGGGAAATGCCAACTTTTCCGAGTGTTACACCCCGATCACAAAATGATAAATTCAGTCATTAAGCAGAAGAGTTATTCCCTGATTGCATCATTATCAACCCCGCGGGTGTGATTGCATTTTTCGCACGCGGGAGTCCCACGTTGAGCAAGAGCGACACGGCAATCCGAACGTCATGTCCCCGATAATTAGCGCGATACAAATGAGGCTATACAACCGAGGACTACCAAGACACAATCACTCGAGTATCTGATGAATAAACCGCAACTCACCGTCCATTTTTTCAGCCTTTATGATTGTCAACGTCGGCTTCATATCGACAGCTGCCGTCATGATCATGGGAACCGCTTTGAATAGAACCGCCCCAAAAAATTCGAAGCTTGGCGCGCGCCGGTCACTTTCAAAAGAGCTTCTTTCGAAGTCTTGTAAAGTCAAGCCCAAATTCTAGTTGGTGTCACTTCCAAACTTGGCGTTTCTTTCTCCCGGCACTTGGTCCGTCCACACTGCCTTTTTTCCTTCCTTCTTTCTCACACACTCACTCAAACACACACACACACGCTCTCTTCTTCCGTTCCGTCCCTAATGGGCGTTGCATTGAGAGAACCACGACAGCTGAGGTGGGCGGGGCTAGGCGGGGTTTGGGGGCGGGAGGAGCGCAAACGGCGTGCCGGTTGATTCACAATTCAATTACGAGCGCACCGCGCGCACACTCATAGTGGGAGTGTTTGTACAATGTCCCCCGACCATTAAAAACGTCAGCACACTAAAGTTAACGTGTTCCCGAAAATGACGTTGTAGATGTTTCATTGAGATGTGGAGATGAACGGAAAAAAAACAGCAATCGGGACTGTGTGAGAGGTTGGGTACCTGTTCCTTACTAGAAAATAGTCCTTAAAGGGGTAGTGTGTATAACTTTCCAACACCCATACCTGTCAACCTCCACAGCTCCATGCCCTTACAAACTGTCGTATTTTCTCATCTCATATTATCTCATCAGCTGCACCGCTTATCCTCAGTAGGGTCGCGGGGATGCTGGAGCCCATCCCAGCAGTCACCGGGCAGTGGGCAGGGGACACCCCGGACCGGTCGCCAGCCAATCGCAGGGCACACGGGGACAGACAACTCACTCGCTCAGTCACACCTAAGGACAATTTGGACCGGCCAATTCACCTGAAATGCATGTCTTTGGAATGTGGGAGGAAACCGGAGTGCCCGGAGGAAACCCACGCAAGCACGAGGAGAACATACAAACTCCACACAGTAAGGCCGGGAGCTGGATTTGAACCCACGTAGGAGGTTCCCACGACCTCAGAACCGTGCCGCTCACGCGCTAACCACTGCGCCGCTGTGCTGCCCTAAGTGGAATAATACATTTTCTTATTCAAATTATGAATTTTTTTTTTCTGTACGAAACTATAGTTGGTAATACACTGATTAAAGGGATAACCACAAACCTGTCTTTTTTCATTTTCTCCTTTTATACTTCCTTTTTTTCTTAACTTCTTTATACAACATCATAATTCGTAATATAATGCATGAAAGCAAGTGAGCCGTTTGAGAGCCGGCTCTCTTTAATGAGTTGAGCCGAAAAAGCCGGTTCTCTAAGAGGGGACGGACATCCTTTCACTACATCAAACCGCTCGCTTTGTTTGCAACGCAACAAAACGATACTGAGATAGAGGCTTCCGCGGCAAAATCGTTTGACTTGATTGATTTGCTGTTTCGTGATAGTCGGTGTCTACCGGATGGTACCCATAATTGACAAATTTGCGTTTTTCCGTATAGATTTTCTTGTATGTCATACATGTCTTAAAATGCATAATAAACGTACTTTGTACTGTAAAACCGTACAGGTTGACAGGTATGAACACCCGTCAACATCAGCCAATTTAAATTTCCCCTATCAAGCAATACTAAAGCTTGCAAACGCAGAACCTATATAATCACAACAAGTAAAATAAAAACAAAGGATATTTGTGCAAACAAGGTTATAGTATTTACCCAACAAATGATTGATAGGGGATACACTTTGCTAGGGTACTGTGTCAATTTTCTATCTATCTATCTATCTATCTATCTATCTATCTATCTATCTATCTATCTATCTATCTATCTATCTATCTATCTATCTATCTATCTATCTATCTATCTATCTATCTATCTATCTATCTATCTATCTATCTATCTATCTATCTATCTATCTATCTATCTATCTATCTATCTATCTATCTATCTATCTATCTATCTATCTATCTATCTATCTATCTATCTATCTATCTATCTATCTATCTATCTATCTATCTATCTATCTATCTATCTATCTATCTATCCATCTATCTATCTATCTATCTATCTATCTATCTATCTATCTATCTACCTACCTTGGTCATATCCCTAGAGGGGTGACCGACAGTAAGACAAACACATACAATAACAAAGAAAATAAAAAAGGGAAAATATAGCAAAAAAAAACCACACGAAAACATTTTTGGACCATGGCCAACCCAAATGCACAAACACCCAAACAAGTTAGGCACCTCTGCACCTAAATTGGTCATGCCTTCATTCCTCCAGATGAAAAGGGACGCAAGAAAGCGGCCATGTCACTCGGGTCAGGGTGACACAACACACTCTTTTGTTCAACAGGAGTGCCTGGAGGAAACCCACACAAGCACAGGGAGAACATGCAAAGTCCACACAGGAAGGTTCGATCTCATGACCTCAGAACTGTGCCGCACACGTGCTAACCACTGCCCCGCCGTGCTGCCATTGTATACTTATGTTTAATCATAAATTATACAATTGGCAACAATTCATGTTGTATGTAAAATCTATTTGTTATAAAGATATTGCTACTCTGTGATTGGCTGGCAATCAGTCCAGGGTTTCCCCGGCAGCCCCGCGACCCGGATGAGTTTAAGCAGTTTGGATAATGAATGAATGAACGCAGGAACTATATTGTAAATCATAGCCAATATTTTCTACTATGATAGTCCAAATGTCTGAAACCACGAAACACACAGGCTTGATGACATACTGTACTGTATTTGTGAGATGAAATATACACAAACTTAGTAACCCGACTGTAAAGTTACAGCTCTGTCCACAAAACAATTTTGTTCTCCTATAAACTGTTCTTTGTATGAACAGAAAATAAGCTTCCCAGACAATGACTGCGCAAACATAACAGACTGCACCTGCATCATCACTTCATTCGCCAAACCGTTTTCCATTACTAAGCCAGTCACTATGAATACTATGTATGATTAACTTTGAATGATGGGGAAACTATGCTGTTTGGTCTCATAAAGTGAACCCCTATTAGAAGGGGACCGTATGAATTGATTTGAGATAAGCATGACCTCCAAGTCTTTTTTAAATGTTATGAAGAGTTTGTGAAAGGTGGAAAGTTGGATTTATCCAACCTATAGTTCCCCTGTTTCTATGAGAAAGGATTTTGGACAAGTATAAAAGCTAAAGACAAATTGTTTTGTTAAATTGCTTGTCATGGCAAGTCAAGTCAAGTCAGGTCATGTTTATTTGTAAAACCCTTAATCACAATAGTCTCAAAGGGCTGCACAGATTACAGATTATTGCAAACCACAGACTTTTATGACACCATCCCCTGATCTAAAACCTAAACGAGGGCAAAAAATACACAGATATTGTCAACATAAAATATAGGTTGCGTCTAGGACACAGGGACGCGGGAAAACACTGTACTATTTGTACTCACTGTGCCACATTACTGATTTGCATAGTGTATTCTGATAGGCGAACCAGTCTCTTCATTACTTCACCTGTGTGTCAATAACCTCTCGGTCTAATATGTATGCATACGTAAAAGAGCTTGTAAAGTCTTTTGTCAAAGACGTACCAACTTATAAAGCGTATCAGCAGTTTTGTCTGAAACTCGTGACAAAAAGTTACCGGACACCATAAAGTTTCCTGCCCCATTTTTCCCAACTTGAAACACAATAAAACAGCTAATCGCAAAAAACCCGATTGTTGCAAAATATTAAGGATTGATAATCAGAATATACAACAGAATAACACTTCAAAATTAAGTTTATTATAAATCTACTTAAAACATTCCTTGCATGTATATGACATCGCTGTTTTCCATCTGCCATCAGTATGTATCTGTATTTACTCATCTTCATTCACGCAATGTTTGCGTTGCGTCGTCTGCCACAAGCCACGTGAACTCCTCTTTCCACGATGCTTTAAATGTACGTTTACGTTTTGTAGCGTCATCCATTTTGTTAGCTTCTTTTGATTATTTCTTCTGGGGCTGAGGTTTTGGCTTGATTGCTAACCACTTCTCCATTTTTCTTGTGTTCTCTGTGCGTCTACTTTGGAAAATGATATGCAAATGCGGGACCTTATAACACTCGGGAAAGTCCGGAAGCACGAAGTTATTCGATGCAGGCTTCTGATCGGCTGCCGAGTATGCAAATTGCCAAAGGAACTGACATTTCCAAACCTAACGAAGATTTTGAAATCGGAATAAATCAAAGGTTTGATTTGAAAAAAAAAACTCGATGTTTTTCTTTTCTTTTTTTACAGCAACACAAACATTGCACGAATGAAGATGAGTAAATACAGATACATACTGATGGCAGATGGGCGGCAGTAGCTCAGGAGGTAGAGCGCTCGTCTTGGGATCAAGGGATCCCAGTTCGAATCCCAGCTCGTCCGTGTTACATGTCGAAGTGTCCTTGGGTAAGACATTGAACCCCTAATACCCCCAATAAGCAGGTTAGCGTCTTACATGGCTGCAATACAAGGCCGCTATTGGGAAATGTGGAGCACATTGTAAAGCGCTTTGGGAAGTCATTGACTTGAAAAGCGCTATATAAATGCAGATCATTTCAGATTATTTCATTTCTTGAAAAAGTTGTTGGCCACCCGGGCGGAGACGTTTTGTAAGTTGTACGCCCGGCGCAAAAGATGCACCCCCGGGCATCCGGGCAGAGGTTATTTCAGACACTGGTATCAGGTTATAAGGCTCTCTTTCAATTTTCTGGCAAAATTGGGGTTTTCAAACTCATGTGTAATTTTAAAAAATGTCAACGTTTGTCTGTCCCTCGGCTTGTAACTTAATTTTATATTGGCCCTACCATCCCTATGACTTTAACACCCCTGCACTATCATAAAAACTAATTATAACGCCTATGCGTAATTTATTGGGGATAATATAGAAATTCCAAGATATAGCAAAAGAAGATGAAAAAAAACACTCGGCAGAAAAACACCTTCCTCGGCAACTGAAAGATAACGGAAAAGAGCAATAATCCTGCACTCTGCCGTGAGCAACAGCCTCCCTTCAGACACAACAAAGGTATGGCGAGAACACATTCCGACTTTCCCCCGAAATAAAAGCCTCTGCTCCAATCAGCCCCCGTCAGGAGCAGCCTTGTTTCATCCGAAGGCGCACGAGCGTCAATAGCATTGCGAGAAGAACTGTGTGCGTCTTTCTAAATGGAGGACGGAGGCTGAGGAGCCGAGGGTATTGATCACATATGGATTTTCAAACCGGCGCTACTTCACCGGTTCCATTAGCAGGCCCAGGTCAGGTTTCACAGCCCTGATAGGAGCCTCGTTTGGGAAGAGTGCTGGTGGCTTCTGTGGTGGTGATGGGGTTGGTAGGGTGGAGGTGGGGAGTGTACTGGGCCTCGGAGGTGGGGAAGGGGGTGGATTCATTGTTTTCTCCTTCATCTTAGTCAGTCTTTCTCAGTGGACATCTTTGTTTTCTCTTAATGAACTCCTTGTATCTGTGTTTGAAAGGACAGCCGGCGTTCTTTGCTGCCTTGGGGGTGGCAATTAGAGTTTTACGACGCTGCTGACAAATACCTGGTCTGGTGCTACTCAAAACCGACAGCGCTCGTGTTATCTGTCTCGTTATACCGTATTTTCTAGACTACAAGGCACACTTAAAAAACACAAATTGGTTAGAAATTTGAATGTGTGCCTTATAATACAGTGCGCCTTATAGATGGAAACAATTGGAAATACAATCCAGTAAATTAGCATTTTTGTGCAATTATTGATCAAACAAAAATGTTCACTGAAAACAATTGCATATAAACAGTAATAACCGGAATCAACCTCGAATAGCGCAGTGAGAGCACCGAATCTTACCCATCAGGCCACTAGGGACAGCGATGGCGTTTGACAAGGCATTAGATCTAATTGAATTGATTAATCAGAGGTCAGACATGTGACCACTTAAAGCTTCTGCATTTGTACTGTTAATTAATATTGTGTATTTCATGTATGTTTTTTTTTTTTTTCCCTAAAAGCCCTTCTTGGGACAAACATTGAGAATTGGCTTTGGCTAAAATGTTATCGTATGTGACATGACTTCATGCAGCATACTTGTCCCTTTTCAAAAAATGAAACTTGAAACTTAAAACTTAATTTCATTATCACACGGTACCAGATACAAATGTTTTAGAAAGGAGGAAAAAAAAAAGTGATTACAAATCTGTAACTAATTTTGTTACACTTTTTCTCAGCTTAAATTAAGCAATTTGATAAATGTTACAAATAGTTGCGGCCACGTGAACTATGAACACAATACCTACTTGTCAGGACCAGAACGGAAACAGGACCCACTTGTGTGAAGTTTACCACAAGTTTTATTGAAAAGAGAGGGGAAGGGCTGCGCCCACAATCCGGTGTTTGCTGGGCGCGGGGAGCAGGTTGCTCTCGTACTCGGATTGTGATCTGAACACGGATGTGGATCTTCCGTAGCGAGTGATGGTGGTGTCAGGGGCAGAAAACTAGTCGGTAGCCTGCACTAGGAGAGCAAGACGTGGTCAGGGTCGGGAACGAGTCGTAAGCCAGAACGGAAGTGCAGACGTAGGCAGGATCAAAAACGGGTCGTAAGTCGGGACGGGAGAGCAGACGTGGTCGGAATCAAAACAGGTCGTAGCCGGAGACAAACGAGAGCAAAAAATGGAACAGGCAGGAGTCAGGATCGAAAAATAAGGCTCATTGTGTAAAAACAGAGGTTCGCAGACGGACTGACAACAGGGGACCGACAGGATTGGGTTCAAATAGTGACAAGGAGCCAATCAAAACCCGCGCCAAATGAGCGGGCACCGCTGAGTCAAATCAGTAATCATGACACTACTTACAATTTACAATGTATTTATTCATAAACAAATACACCAAAGAGTCGATTTCCACTCGTGTTATTTTTTTGGGTTTATTCATATTTTTTGTGACGAATTTTTGTTTTCATCATGGTAACTACTGACAATAGTGTAATGATGAGATGAAATTTAATAGCTTTTTGTGTATCCCAAGTGGTCAAGTGGACAGGAAACAGTGGTCTCACTGTTTAAATCCCGTTGGATCTAATGTTTGTAATTTTAATCAGCAATATAGTTTGAATGATCAATCAATTCACAAATTTGTTACTTTTTCATTTTTTGTGCAACCCTAGCTACTGTAGTTTTAATTCAGTGCGCCTTATAACGCAGTGTGACTTATACATAAGAATTGTATCACTACTATTTTTTGAGAGTGTGCCTTTGAAACTGGTGCACCTTGTTGTAAAATATACGGTAATTGCATTATAAAATACAGTTTAAAAATGTCGAGCATCCAATGTTGTGTAACAATTACGCGGTAAAATATTGGCAACCTTGTTCATTGCGGTTTAGAATAAAATGAAGAAAAAAAACATAGAGAAGGACAGCCCATGTATTATTTCTGCTCCTGGCCTTTTAGACGTAAGAACTCATAATAGGTTTCTATTCTTCGAGAAATTTAAGCATGCATTGTTTCGCATTACTATGACCTTACTCACATAAACCGGGTTTGGGCCAAGTTCAGTACAGATTAGATCGGTAAACCTGATCAGGCTTGCCGACACGCCCAAACGCGAGTATGTAGGCAAGCCCATGTTTAAACGCTGTGACATCACGGCATACCAATGATACAGCGCATAATTGGGCAATTAAATCAAACAATAAATAAAACAGGTAATAGTACAAAGTGTGACTTTTGGGTTTTGATTTCCTCTTTTATTTTAAATTATTACACAACACTTGGCATATTATATTTGGCTTTCAGTAGTTTATATCAGGTTCCAGGGAATGTGAAATTTTACCCAAAATATTTTTAGAGACTGATTATTTTTTGAGATTTTAGTTTTGGTGTTGCTGCTGGCCAATATGTCAGAGGCTTTGTCCATCAGTCAGTTAAACTTGCTATCATCAATTAGCTCGCAAAGGGAAAATCAACTAGAAAACAATCAATACAAAACTATTTTCTATGACAACAATGTATTTTGAGCAAACCTTCCTCTGTGGAGTTTGCATGTTCTCCCCTGTGTTCAGGGCACTACAGTTACCTCCCACATTCCAAAAACATGCATGTCAGGTTAATTGTCCGGTCCAAATTGTCCCTAGGTGTGAATGAGTGAGTTGTCTGTCTCTGTGTCCCCTACAACTGGCTGGCAACCAGTTCAGGGTGTCCCCTGCCCACTGCCCGAAGATAGCTGGGATGGGCTCCAGCACGCCCGCGACCCTACTGAGGATACGTGGTGTGGATAATGGATGGATGTTTCTGAGATGCAGCGGTGAGCACAATTGCCTAACATGCGAAAATTCCCCGGTTCAAAACTGGGTGGAAACATATGTTGGTCCAGAAAGGATGGGCACCACCAGCCTGTAATTGCCCAAAATACCACAGGTAATTGTGACCCAATGACCTTAGTGGTTAAAGGATCCAACCAATCAACAGATTAAAATAAGAAGACTGCCCGAAAGTAGCTGGGATGGGCTCCAGGACCCCCGCGACCCTACTGAAGATAAGCAATGCAGATAATGGATGGATAGACGGATAATGTTTATTTGTTAGAACAAGGCATTCTGAATACTACTCAAGTGATAATTTTTCTTAGGTCATTGCAGAGGATGAATGCTCTACTGGTAATATCAGTATTTTCCATGCTCTAAATATGAGTCTTCACAGCTCAGTTGAAGAAATCACATTTGCCGTGACTAGTTGGTAGACATTTCAAATATTCATAGAAAAACCTCTAGTGACTCTATTTTTTTATCATCTTGATTTTAGATGTTTGATGTCAAAGTACTTTTTTGGAATTAAGTTTTTGAAATAAACTTTATTTGACAAACATTAATGACATCGCTAGCATGCTAGCATAGCTGAGAAAATGACGTTTTCACGAGATGGATGAAAACAAGATTGTGATGTAATTCTCTCATTGTCATGGTCGCCGTGGCGACCGGTCTGCCCCGCCCCCTGGGCACCAGCTGAAGCAGATCAGCTAATTGCGTGGCTGCTACTTAAGGTTGGGTTGTGGGTATTGCGGGTGTTGGCTCATTACACCTTTTCTGTTCTGTTATGCCCTGTCCTGTTTAGTTTGAGTCGGAGGAAACCTGTACTTGACCATTCTGAGTGTAAGAATGTTTTTGTTCTGTTTTGTCCCGGAGTTTTTGGACGACTTTTATTTTGTTAAATAAAAGTTATGATTGTCTACGCAATTGAGTTCTCCCTTCCTGCCTCCTGCCTCCGTTCTGGTCCGGTCACCCACCTCGTGACACTCATTGCAGCTAAAAATCACATTGACTGTGCCAAAAACTCCCAAAAGATTCAATCGGTTATAAATATGGGGGCCACAGAAAATGTTATTCTAAAAAAATTATATTTGTTTCTTTTTCTTATTCATAAATGATAACAATGTAAAAACAAAATCATATAAGAGGGGACCATAACCAAGCAGCTGCTTGGCTGCTTTACAAAACATCTTATCGCAACTCCCATGAGTTCTGTCTGGCTATTTTATTTTTTTAGAAGAAAATCTATTGTAGTACCAAAACAAGTTATACACGCAAACACTGACTAACTCACTAAACAAGTCTCATATGCAGCGACTTGCAGTCACCTGTCATCAAGGAAGTATAAAACTGAGAATATTTCAAATCGTTATCTTTATTAAGGGTTGAACTTCTTAAATTTTTGGACTTTCTTCATCAAAATTTATGATTTTCACAAAATAATGATTAATAATACAATTAATATGTCAGGTGTTTCTGTGATGAACGTCTGCAAATGCAGAATGAGTTAAGTGATTCTCTTGCCTCATTACAGAGGATAGCGAGACCAAGGATTCTGATTTGATTTGTATTTCAGCCTCAAACAATAGAATCAGTGATAGTATTAGCAAGCTAACAGCAAGTCAAGCCATCCATGTCAGGACCAGAACGGAAACGGGACCCACTCGTGTAACGTTTCCCACAAGTTTTCTTAAAGAAAAGGGAAAGGGTTGCTCCCACGATCCAGGGATTGCTGGACACGGGAGGCAGGTCGCTCTGGACACGGAAGTCCCACTTCCGTGGCGAGCGATGGCGGTTTCGGGAACGGAAAAAAACAGGTCAGTAGCCGGGATAGAAGAGCAAAAACGTGGTCAGGATCAGAAACAAGTCAAAAGTCAGAAGAGGAGAATAGACGTGGTCAAGATAAAAAACGTGTCGTTACTGGGGACGGGAGAACAGACGTGGTCGAAATCAAAACATGTTGTAATTCGGGACGGGAGAGTAGACGTGGTCAAGATCAAACAGATAGTAGCGGGAGTCAAACAGGAGCAAATACACGGGATAGGCGAAAATTGGCTTGTCGTGTAAAAACAGAGATTCGCTCATTCACACCTAGGGACAATTTGGACCGGCCCATTAACCTAACATGCATGTTTCTGGAATGTGGGAGGAAACCGGAGTGCCCGGAGAAAACCCACGCAAGCACGGGGAGAACATGCAAACTCCACACAGGAAGGTTCGATCTAATGACCTCAGAACTGTGCCGCACACACGTTAACCACTCCGCCGCGGTGCTGCCCTCATCCAGTAATGTTTTCCCGTTAAATAGACATTTTCTTTTCATAATGGAAGGTGCTTTTATTCAAAAGGAGCAGAGCATAGACTACATTTATTATTTAAGGTCAGACAATAAAACATTTTTTTTCTATGCTACAGTTTATATGGTGCTTTTTTTGTTGCAACGGTCAAATAATGAATACGATGTCGGGTTATTTATTTGTAGACCAGACACGAAACTCACCGGACATGAC
Organism: Urocampus carinirostris; assembly: GCF_059441175.1. Classification (NCBI taxonomy): domain Eukaryota; kingdom Metazoa; phylum Chordata; class Actinopteri; order Syngnathiformes; family Syngnathidae; genus Urocampus; species Urocampus carinirostris. The sequence continues at coordinate 35,179,211 of NC_142358.1, forward strand.
TGCTCAACCGATTTTCTGGATTTATTGTTGATATTTTCCTTTTACTTTCTTTCACTTCTGTGAAAAACACACAGATGTATCCATACATCTATCGTCTAAGTCCATGCTTTGTACGAGCAAAACTTGTATTCACACAGGATGCAGCAATGTTTGCCTCTTCCAAATGGATTATTCCAGAACACTTTGCATACAAAATTAACTCTTGCCCCAAATCATGGAATAGGTTGATTCTATTTGGTTAAAAAATTAAGTTTGTCCCAGTCAGCGCGTGCATTTCTTTCCATACAGACCTGATCCCGCTTTATTGTTTTTATCGTGCCCTTGGGAGGCTGGGAACAGATTAATATATTTTCAGTTATTTCATATGCAGAAAATTCACTCAAGATACAAATTGTTATAGATGCACGCATGATTCGGTAACAAATTAATCTCGTATGGGGAGGTATCAGTATATTTCCTGCATGCTGAACTTTGTGAAGACAAGAACAATCTTTGTTGAAAGTTATGTTGTCATTTCCTATTTTGACAAATGTGTTGTTGAGTCGGAGTATGCTATAAATAAGAAGAGTTCACTGAGAACAACTGAGGACACAAAAGTCCGTGAGCAGGTTCACCTGCCCGAGCCCATTGCCATGGTTTCGACGGTTGACTGGTGTCACGTCCCGCTGATATTACAGTTTCTCTGCCGCATCTATAAACTCTTTATAGAGCACCTGCTCCTTTTGTCTGACGGTATCGAAAGGTTATTCAATTTAAGTTGTTGCAAACGCCGAGACAAATCCCAGTTTGCTTATTTTCAGCATTGCATGCAGGACGGTGGCCTAGACTGACCTGTTTTGACAGTGTGCGACCTGTGTGAAAGGCGTTAGCGTGCAATCAATAAAGGCTGCAACTAACATTTATTTTAACAGGTAACTAGTCAGAAAATATTGAAACAATTAGTAGAAGTTGATTTAATGATGTGGAAAATGACTATTAACCCAAGAAAAATGGTACGATGAAAAATAGATATTTTATCAAACAGATTTGTACAAAAATTAGATAAAAATCTAAAACCAGTTACGCGCATTGCTCAATAAGTACATCAATTACAGTAATAAGTTAACCTCTGTCCACTTTTTAATAACAGGTAAATAAAGATAGATTAAAAAACATTTTTATCGCAGTAAACGAAAAACATGCTCTTAAGTAGCAAAACATTGAATTTAACAGACATTATGTCCATTTTGTGAAATATATGTCAGGACCAGAACGGAAACACCAAACAATTGAGTAGCGTTTACCACAAGTTTTATTGAAGAAAAGAGGAAGGCTGCGCCCACGATCCGGTGTTTGCCTCTACGCGGGAAGCATGCTGCTCTCGTACTCAGATTGTGATACGAACACAGAAGTGGGTCTTCTGTAGTGAGCGATGGCGGTGTCAGGGACGGAAAAACTGGTCGGTAGCCGGGACTGGGAGAGCAAGGCGTGGTTGGGGTCGGAAATGGGGTCATAAGCCGGGACAGGAGAGCAGACGTCATCAGGATCAAAACAGGTAGTAGCCGGAGACAGGCAGGAGCAAAAAATGGGACAGCGTTGAAAAAGGCTTGCCTAGTATACACCGAGGTTCGCAGGCGGACTGACAACAGGGGATTGACAGGACTGGGTTTAAATAGGGACAGGGAGCAAATCAGAACCCGCGGCGGTTGGCGCCAAATGAGTCACATCAGTAATCATGACAGTATATTCAGTGGTCAACTGCAAAGTATGTAATGATAGAAGTTAGGGATTCTCAAAAGTTTTAAATAATGTTTTAACATCTATTATCGATTTTTTTCAACTATGTCGACTAATCGTTGCAGCCCTAACTGAAATGTAATTCAATTTGAGTCAGCACAAACCCCGAGACGAATCGCAGTGTTCTAAAATTCCTTCCCACCCTATCAAGATGTCCTATGAATGCCTAGTACGCATACAGATAGCAATTTCCTGGAAAATGTGCAAGCTTGTATCCTACCATCATATGTGCCTTTGAAAGTGGTGACTACTTACGACTATCATTTATATTTAGTCTTATTTGACATTATCACTGCTTCAAAACACTATTTTCTGACATAGTTTATAAGCCTGGCGTGTTTTTCTCTGGTATAATTTTAGCATAGGGTTTGTTGACTACAGTAATCACGCGGTGTATCTATGCATGCCAACCTTCGTTTTATATCATCTGTCATGATTACCGATGCAATTCACCAGTGCCTGCTCATTTGGCGCCAACCGCCGCGGGTTCTGATTGGCTCCCTGTCCCTACTAAGACCCAGTCCTTTCAATCCCGTTGTCAGTCCGGCTGCGAACCTATGTGTATCAAAGGCGAGCCTTTTCTGACCCCGACTCTCGCTAGTCCCGTTTTTGCTCCTGTTTGTCTCCTGCCACGACCTTTTTGATCCCGACCACGTCTGCACTGCCGTCCCAGCTTACGACCCATTTTTGATCCCGACTACGTCTACTCTCCCGTCCTGGCTTACGACTCGTTTTCCGACCCCGACCACGCTTTGCTCTCCCAGTCCCGGCTACCGACCAGTTTTTCCATCCCTGACACCGCCATCGCTCGCTACGGAAGATCCACTTCCGTGTTCGGATCACAGTCTGAATCCGAGAGCGACTTGCTTCCCACTTTCAGCAAACACCAGATCGTGGGCGCAGCCTTTCCTCTTTCTTTCAATAAAACTTGTGGTAAACATCACGCAATTGGGTCCTGTTTCCGTTCTGGTCTTGACATCATCATTAAAAGTTCTGTTTGCAGTAATTCTGACTTTCAGAGTTGCTGGTTTTTCTTTATTGTCTGATCAACCTATTGTAGGACGTATCGACACAGTAGGACATTTCAGCAGAACACCAGTTTGCTTATTTTCAGCACTGCATGCAGGACGGTGGCCATGGTTGACCCGTCTTACAATGTGCGTCCTATGTGTACTGGCGCTTAGCGTGCAATCAATTCATCGGTCATTTTTATCAGCTCGGACGGGCGATCGGCACAGACAGTCACACAGTAAAACAGTGGGATCTTTGTGGTTGCCGTCTAGTGGCAGCTCTATCAGGGGGTGCCTGCTGCAGAAGGTGCCACAGGCTCTGTTCCCCCACCCACCCCTGCTGAGATCTAAGGCTTAACAGGCTGACTCACTGCATAGCTTAAAAGTGGGTTTATTTGCGTGTGCGTGTGTGACTTTCCAATGGCGTTTAATGTGCTCTTGTGCCTTTTTCCCTTGTGCCTCAGCATTCCACAGTCTGCTCTCTTTGCGCCACTGTGTGTGTGGTGTAAATGCACTGGAAAAGTAGAGGAGTACCCACCCCACCATCCCCGCCTCTCGAATAAAGGCTTTTCTGAACAATTAGCTTCGCTAAAAAGGACATCTCTTCCTCCATTAGTGGCACCACGTGCCCCCCATCACTCCATTGTGCGGATAATTCAATTATCCCCACCCCCCTCCGAGCCTTTTTTGCCTCCCAGACCTCCCTCTTGCCGTCTTGCTCCCCTCCTTCTCCTCCGCCCAGCCCGTAATGTTGCCGACATGCTCTCAGATAAAGCTCTGCTGAGGGGAAAATGCATCAGTCGGCCACTCTAATTTGGTTCACATTGAATGAATGAAGGTTGCAGATTGGGAGGGGGAGGGAGGTGGGGAAACATGCAAGAGGGAGACAGCAGCTCCATCTTTATTTTTCAGTCTTTGCTGAAAACATTACACTACAGAAAATGACCTTTTGATCATAATCAGGTTTCAACCACAAAAAAACATTTGACATTTGAATGCAGCTTCATCACGCCCTCAAACTACACCCCTTCCCCCCAATATTTGGACAAAATTCAGTGCATTCCATTTTAGGGTCAACATTTTTATTTACCTCATTCTCAGAAAATTATCATTTTTTGAGAGATTGATTTGTCGCCCAAATTAAAACTGTGTCTTCACTTCATATTGACTTGTAATAGCTGTTAGTTCATGTGTGAAAAACATGCGGCCTGCGGTCCGGATCAGGCCCGCCAATGGATTTAATCAGGCCCACAAAATAGAGCTAGCAGAAGCTCAGGAGAAAAGATAAATGGCATCATGACAAACAATGGCCTATAAATTAAATCCTCATGTTAAAAAAAAATAAATACATTAAAAAAAAAAAAAAAAAAAAAAATGCAGAAGTTGGGTTAGGAATTGGCACCACTAACCATTGTTTTTAGGTCAATTTTCGGCATCACACAATTAAGCTAAAATAATATTCTATTAAACATCATATGCATCCATAATCATATACAGTATTCCCATTGTAATTTGATTTTACGGCCCCTAAGACACATCCGTTATTCCATGTTATAACCTTGAAACAGTTTACTGGAAACCATTACACAACATAGGGGTTTAATATAATATATATTTAATATATATCATATATTTAATATAAATCAAAACACCCACTGTAGCTGTACTTAATAGCTCCCATTTACGACCAGAGAATATTTGAAGCAGCAAATTTGCAAAATTCAGGAAAACGTTTTCATTTAAAAATAATAATCAGAAAAATACTTTTAAACAATATGAGTGAATAATTTGGACTCAAATTGTGTTTGTGTTCTATTTTTGTCACGTTCCAGTTTGCAAGAGTTTCCCCGAGTTATATAAACTGAAGTGGAAATGACTTCAGTTGTTGTTTTGCTTTTTTACAATTGTACAATTGATAAATTAGATTTAAACGTAGTGAATGAAAAAAAAATTGAAGGAAAAAACCTAAATAATGGTTTTATAATCAAATCACAATTTAACTGTGAGCCTCCAGAGAATCCCCAGCCCTGCAGCTAAGGCACATAGTTTACTAGTCTGGCCGCCATTAGAATGTTTTTTCTACCATGTGGCCCCTAAAATAAAACGAGTTTGACACGGCTTCATTACTTATAATAATATATTCTCGTAAAATCGACAACTTCTGTTTTCCCTGTGAAAAGCACATGACATTGTTGCTTCTTTGTGTTATCAAAGATTTACTCTACTCTTCAAAAGTGAAGAATATTTTGATGTTATTCACATAGAATTACACAAATATATTTTATTTTACCTTTTTTTTTTCCAATCCAACCTTTTTTTTGCTCAACCAATACCAAAACTGTAACCCAGTACTATTATTACATTTTAACATGACGCACACATTTTGCGAACTACTAATACGTATGGATATAAAAAACAGACAAATATCAATATTTCAGTATCTATATTTCCTGTGCAAATGACCTTAGGAGAAATTTTGAGAAAAAGGTTTAATAAAAATAAGTGGAATATAATTAATGAGGGTTAACAAACCCTAAAAAGAGTTGTCAAAGGGACAGTGTGTATTATGTACATTAGGAACGGGCCATGACTAGTACCAGGTATCGGTATCAGTGGCAATACCAGCCTTTTTTAAGGTATTGGTAATCACAAGGGGCAGCACGGCGGAGCAGTGGTAAGCACGTGTGCGGCACAGTTTTGAGGTCATGAGATCGAACTTCCTGTGTGGAGTTTGCATGTTCTCCCCGTGATTGCGTGGGTTTCCTCACGGCTTTCCGGTTCCCTCCAACATTTTAAAAACGTGCATCATAGGTTAATTGGCCGGTCCAAATTGTCCCTTGGTGTAAATGAGCGAGCTAATTGTCCGGCCCTGTGTGCCCTGCAACTGGCTGGCAACCAGTTCAGAGTGTCCCCTGCCCACTGCCCGTGGATGGCTGAGATGAGCTCCACCACCCCTGCGACCCTACTGAGGATAAGTGGTACAGATAACGGATGGATGGTAATCACAATGGTAGTCCATACCATTTTTGCCTGCAATCTAGTGAAAGTTTAACAAGCAAAAACCTGAAATTAAAGGAATTGTAATTGTCATGATATTATCAAAGTTTTTATTATTCATCGCCTCCTATTGAAAACACAAAACAAAACTGTATTTGTTCAAGAAACAAATAATGCGTATTGATTAAAAAAGCAATAATAATGAACGTTAATACAAACATAAATGTTTAAAAATATAAGTAAAGAAATTAGAAATTATTTGACATAACCTGGGCTTCACCTAAAATTAGCTGTCACATAGGTCCGCCATCTTGCCACTATGGGTAACCAAAAACCTTTAAAAAGATTAGGCAATTAAGGAAGAGTAAAATGAGTAAAATGGTGCATTTTTGTCACTTTGTGTTTCCATAGTTTGTATTCTTCCTTGTGTTTTTTAAAACTTGTTTCCAGTTGCAGAGTTACATTGTACAGCGCCATCTAATGGTCAAATAATACACACTTTCTTATTTTCGCTCTATATCATTTTTAAACCATCTTTACAAACTGTGTGCTTTTGTGACAAAATGTTAATGATGAAATTACAATTGAATTATGTGTTTTTCTCTTAATACCAAAACAATCCTGTCTGGTTAACTAAGATTGTAGAGTAGCATTGAACTTTTTTTTTTAAATTTTTTTTCCCTGGAAAGACAAAAAGAAAATATGAAGAAAAGAAAAGGAAAAATCCATGCCCTGAACATGTCTAACAATGCAAAATCGACTTTTTGAACAAGAGGTGTTGAGCTAATCCAGTTTAATCAATTACACACTCAGGCCGCCCAACACAGACCACAATCTGTAATTGATGCAAATGCCTGCATGGCCGAGACTACAAAATGGTAGAAACAATATTTATGGATAATGGTGACATTGTTGAATTTCATAAGGGGAAACCCCTGTTTGTTAATGAACAACAACATTGCCTCATAACAACAGTCATTGTCAGCACTATTTCCGTACTGTGTGTTCTGTGCAATTAGTCACCATGCAAAGAAAAGGAAGAAACTCAATACAAATAAAACTCAAGGAGGGGGAAATTTAAATAAGCGTGGTAACTGAAAAACAAAGGTAAATAATTGACACCTCTCCCTAGTTTATTGTGGCCTGTGGAAGACATTTCATAAAATTGTAAGATTATTATTTTTATGATGATTATTATTGTTATTATTCTTCTTATTATTATCAGTAGTAGTAGCAGTAGTAGTAGTAGAAGAAGTAGTAGTAGTAGTAGTCCTTTTACTCGCCTGTTGTCGGTCCGTCAGCGAACCTCGGTTTCTACAAGGCAAGCACTTTGACTCAGATTCCCGTCAGTCCCTCTTTTCGCACCCATTTTCTACCCGTCCGTTCCTGATTTCCCCGTTTGTCTCCGTCTACGACCTGTTTTTTGACCCCGACTACCTTTTGCTCTCCTGTCCCGGCTATCGACCTGTTTTTTTTTCCGTACTCTACAGCACGATCTCCCACACCGGAAGATCCGCTTCCGCATTCGGAACACATTCCGATTCTGTGAGCGGCTTGCTTCCCGCGTCCAGCGAGCACCGGATCGCGGGCGCTACCTTTCCTCTTTATCTCAAAAAACTTGTGGTTAACGTTACGCATCTGGGTCCTAATTCCATTCTGGTCGTGACAGTTATGGATAATAGAAGTTATATTGCAAGCAAATTTGGGGAAAAAAAATAAAAAAATAAAACTTCATATAGGAAAAAAAATGATAATAAAATGAATTTAAATCAGTGAAACAAAATAAATACATAAAGAAATAAAAATAAAATGTTATAACGCTATTTGTATTCTTATTAATTTTATTCCGAGAAAAACATATCTGTTTCATTATCATGTAGGTTGCATTTCCAGCAAATATAGAAATAACAAAATAAATAATGCTTCATGTAGGAAAAGCATAATAAATTAAGTGATATTGAAAAAAAAAGTAAATAAATAACAAAATAAAGTTAAAATTCAATTACAAAAGTCTTTGTTTTTAATGTTTTTGTCAAGACCAAAACAGAAGGAGGGCCCAGATGTGTAGCGTTTTATTAGATTCTTAGACACAACGTCTATTTCGTTATTATTAGTGTTGTTCCCTTTATTATTTAATTTACATTGTCCTAAAATTATTTAAGTTATTGCAAAATGTTAAAAATTAAAATTAAAATATCAAATGATGAAATGTAATAATTCTGTAGAATTTTTAAAGTATTACTATAGTTTTATTTTTTTGGTATTGTTGTAATATTTGTGGAGTAATATTTTGTAATTTAGCATCACTGTAGTGCTATGTTTATAGTATTTAAGTATTTTTGAAGCATTTCCTTAGAAATATATTTGTAGTATTTCTTTAGTATTTTTGAAGTATTTCTGTCAAAATATATTTGTATTATTTATATTTTATATTTTATTTTGTAGTATTTCATCAAATGAAAACAAGTTTTTAAGTGTTTGTGTTCTTTTTTTTGAGAAAAGAAAACAATTTGTATTGTTTTTTTTTTCTCACTACACATAATCTTTATTAAGCTATCGTTAACTTTACTTTTATTAAATGTTTAATTTATTTTGTGGATTTGCTGTCAAATAGTTTTTTTATTCATTCTTATAAAAAGTATCACTCACAAGATTTTTCCCTGTTTTAAAAACATTTGTGGAACATTTGTGTCGTGATTTTATCTCGTGGAATGACAACTTTACGTAGGATTTTTTTCCCTCAACTTTGATTCATTCTCTGACACTTCACAATATTATGACGAAATTATTTAAATAGATATTTTTGGGGGAAAATTATTATTAGTCATGTGTACTGTTATTTTGACTATTACTTTGTTGTAGCTATCGGCTACTCATATTTTAAGTCTCTGTTTTAAGCACTACATTTGATGTTTTGTTTTATAGTATTACTTGTTGTATCGCTTGTTGTATTACTTTTTAGTATTTTCAGAGCATGTTTGCAGTTGTATTTTTGTAGTAATTCTGTAGAATTTTTAAAGTATTACTATAGTTTTATTTTTTTGGTATTGTTGTAGTATTTGTGGAGTCATATTTTGTAATTTAGCATTACTGTAGTGCTATGTTTATAGTCTCATCTCATCTCATTAGCTGCACCGCTTATCCTCAGTAAGGTCGCTGGCAGTGGGTAGGGGACACCCTGAACTGGTTGCCAGCCAATCACAGAGCACACAGGGACAGACAACTCACTCGCTCATTCACACCTAGGGACAATTTGGACCGGCCAATCCACCTGAAATGCATGTCTTTGGAATGTGGGAGGAAACCGGAGTGCCCAGAGGAAACCCACGCAAGCACGGGGAGAACATACAAACTCCGCACAGGAAGTCCTGTAGCTGGATTTGAACCCACACAGGAGGTTCCCAAGACCTTAGAACTGCACCGCCGTGCTGCCCTATGTTTATAGTATTTATGTCTAAGTATTTTTGAAGCATTTCCATATAAATATATTTGTAGTATTTATTTAGTATTTTTGAAGTATTTCTGTCGTAGTGTATTTGTATTATTTCTGTTTTTTGTAGTATTTCAGTTGTAATATTTCTGCAGTCTTATTTTTGTATAATAGTATTAGTGTAGTGGTATTGTTTGGTATTTCTATAGTATTTTTTTTCTTCTCAGGATGAAAGCAAAATCATGAATTTGGTCCTTGTTTTTAAGCACATGTGATACTTACTTTTTATTCTAGCAGTTTTGTAGTCTTTTTGCCGTTTTTCTTCAGTAGTATTTTAGTTGTAAACGGACAAAGGAATGGGACAAATGTTATCACTAAAAAAACATGTTTAATCAGAAAATCTTTATTAACTATTTTATCAATAGGTTGTGATTGTGTTTGGCGGGCCGGTTATTGTGGCCCGCAGGCTGTAGTTTGCTCACCATTGCAATAGGATATACAATTAGACTGTAAGGAACTTGCTATGTTCCTTAGCACCAAGGGGCCAACAGCTCGATACAGTAACACAATGAAAATCCAGTCAACCTGCAGCAATCCGAGCATTTTCCGATTTGGCACCGGTGACATCCCAGCATCGAAGCGCATGCAGCACATTCCTCCGAAATTGTCTGTGTCTTTTCCGTGTTTGCACTCTTGTTTTGTTTTATTGTTGGAGGGGGGAAGTGTGCGCCGGCCCGATTAGCATCACCGTTTCCTCCTTTCCCATAACCCCCCCAAGACCCCCGCGGGCCCCTTGTTTACTCTGAGAAAATAAAAAATGGTCCTCCCGTGTGGACCTGCCCCTCTAACCACACCCCTAATATCCAACCCCTTCCACACATCACATCCTCTCACCCCCTGAATTCTTCTCTTCTCAACGAGTTTCACAATCTCCATCCCGCCCACTCACTTCTTACTAATGTGGTCCCGCCCATTTTCCCAAAATCAGCAATCGGGCCCCCACTGGCCCCGATCATCCCCTGCCTTCTCTTCTCCATGTCCAGCTGTCAAATCACATCAAATGAAACGCAGGCCAATGGTCCCTGAGTGCCAGATCACAGCTGCTCGAACTAAATGGAAGAACGTGTTTCAGTCTGTGCTGAACTCAGACGTGCTAAAGAGTTAATGTGTGTGTTTGTGTGTATATGAGAGAGTGCTTTGCTGAATGGGAGGATGCTGTAATACAATACTAAGCAGAGTGCAAGGTGGGAATTCAATGAATGAATCTGGAAGAAGGCCGCAGTGATTCCAGTGAAAGTGAATCAGGGTCAGAGCAGTATGAGAGACCTTTAGAGAAGTAAGTCATACTAGGTCTCACAAATAACGTCATACTCTCACAGATACACAATTATACTCTAATATAGACACAGTCATACCCATGGAAAAACAATACTATACTCTCTCATACACAGTACCAATATCTCTCACCCATACTATTTTACAAGTAGTATCAGTACTGTCACACGATGCTGCCCGCCTCTGCTGAGGATGCTGTACACCGAAAACCATGTCAACCAGATGATAAAGTTGCTGTATCTCAGTCAGATCAGGATGCTTCCTTGCTACTAGTAACCAAGAAAAACAGTACTATCCGTTTTATGTAGGGGAGCAAACCCCTACAAAAAAAAAAAGCGCCTGGAGTTATATCGGGGCCGCAGGCTGTAGTGGTACCCCGATGACCCTGGTAGTTAAGGGATCCGTAAAAGAACGTGAACAGACACAAATTAGAGCGTATAGTAACTTGAGTATGAGAGCATATTAGTGTTTTTTATCGATATTACTGTGACCCTTATATTACATCATACTTTCACACATGCACAACTATACTTTCATACAAGCATAGCCATACCCATGCACGACTATACTCATTCACACTACTGTACTTTCTCAGACATACTACTACACTCTTGTACACACACTATGAGACAGTATAGTAGTATGTTTATGAGAGTATAGAGGTTTGTTTGAGAGAGTATAGTAGTTTTTGTATGAGAGTATAGTAGTATATGTGACATACTACAGTAGTGTGCGTTTGACGAATCTGAGTATGTGAAAGAGAGTAACGTATTGTATATGGACAAATAACAGTATGTTTAATAGACTACAGTCGTGTTTGGGCATGTGTATGGCTGTGTCAGTATGGATGTATAGTTGTGCAAATATGAGAGTATGACATTATATGTAAGAGCAAGTATGATTTTGTTCTCAAAGGGCCTTCCAAGCAACTAGTCATATATGTGAGAGAATATAGTAGTTTGGATGAGAGTATAGTGGTATGTGTTAGAGAGTATAGCAGTGTGAATCCCAGAGTATAATAGTATGTGTGAGAGACTATAGTAGTATTAATGAGAGATTAGAGTAGTGTTTGTGTTTTATGTAAGAGCAAGTATGATTTAATTCTCAAACGGTCTCAGTACACATAATGAATGGATGGATTTTGTTTTTATGGCTCTTGTGTCAGCAAGTATAGTATAGAATATAGAATAGAATATGCCTTTATTGTCATTGTTACAACATGGGATAGTTTGTGTATGAGAGTTTAGTCTTATCTGTGAGAGAGTAATGTGTATGAGAGAGTAGAGTAGTAATCGGAGAGAGTACAATAGTGCAAATGAGACCGTATTGCAGTGTTTGTGTGTGGGTATGACTGTGTATGAGAATATATTTTCGTATGTGTGAGAGTTTGATGTTATATGTGAAAGCAATAATGGTTTACTTCTCTAACCGCCTCTCATAGAGCAGCACATTCACTCACACACAATCACCTACATGCACAGTGAGCGTTTTTACAAGGAAGCTTTACAGTGTCACTTGTGTGAGTGTATCACAGTGCCGGGTCAGCGTAAACATGACCATGGCATGGCTGCAGGCTGTCAAGAAGCTCAGTGTGTGACGTCGGGCTACAGGCCAAACATGCGATGGTCCCTCTCTCGCATCCAACATCTGCTCTGGATTCTCTCTCGTGCGATCAACATGTCACTTTAACTGCTACTCGTTAGTGTTCACAGCGGGTGGAAAAAAAAGATATATCACCCGTCCGAGGAAAGATGGGAATTTCTTTTCAGGGTTATTACATGAAAAATATAAATTCTACTTGAACTGCAGTGTTCTCGCCCAAGAGGGGGAGACAAAAGGACCCTTGGAACCTTTTGGCGAAGGCCTCACTTATCTCTGGAAACCCACCTCCGATCAGAAAAGAACCTTTGTTTTATGAGTCTTGTAGCCCTCTTCTTCAAATTGTTTTGTGGTAGTAAATCAACCCTCTTTTGTTTTGAAACTGGATAAGTGTCTCTTGGTTGTGTGTTTCCAAGTGTAAAACTTGCCTCAGATTTTCCAGGTTTCACATCGCATTTGAGCTGACCCCCTAGAGGGGGTGGCCAAACCTTTTGAGTAGCAGGCCGCAATGGGTTGAAAAAAGACTGAGAGGCAGGGCTTCAAGGAAAATGGTGATTGATTGGTTGGATATTTGGTTTGGCCGATCCACTGTTTCCAATCCGATTCCCCGGCAATACATGAGAAGATAATAATGATAATAATAATGTGTCGGTATGTTTCTGGCAGCATAGCGGCTGAGCGGATAGCGCGGGACAGTTCTGAGGTCATGACATCAAACCTTCATGTGTGGAGTTTGCATGTTCTCCCTGTGCTTGAGTGGGTTTACTCTGGGCACTCCAGTTTCCTCTCACGTTCCAAAAACATGCATGCCGGTCCAAATTTTCCCTAGCTGTAAATGAGCGAGTGAGTTTATCTATCTATCTATCTATCTATCTATCTATCTATCTATCTATCTATCTATCTATCTATCTATCTATCTATCTATCTATCTATCTATCTATCTATCTATCTATCTATCTATCTATCTATCTATCTATCTATCTATCTATCTATCTATCTATCTATCTATCTATCTATCTATCTATCTATCTATCTATCTATCTATCTATCTATCTATCTATCTATCTATCTATCTATCTATCTATCTATCTATCTATCTATCTATCTATCTATCTATCTATCTATCTATCTATCTATCTATCTATCTATCCATCCATCCATCCATCCATCCATCCATCCATCCATCCATCCATCCATCTCTGTCTGTCTGTCTGTCTGTCTGTCTGTCTGTCTGTCTGTCTGTCTGTCTGTCTGTCTGTCTGTCTGTCTGTCTGTCTGTCTGTCTGTCTGTCTGTCTATCTATCTATCTATCTATCTATCTATCTATCTATCTATCTATCTATCTATCTATCTATCTATCTATCTATCTATCTATCTATCTATCTATCTATCTATCTATCTATCTATCTATCTATGTGCCCAAATTTGAATTTGAAGTAGTAGAATTGTGTATTTGTTATGTTTTGTTTATTCTTCTGAAACAAGTTTCCCTTGTAACTATTGAGTTTTATTCAAATACACCTATTGTTTTCAACTTTTTCAACTTTTTAATAATACAAATTTGAACTAAACAAAAATTAAACCATTATTTCACAAAAGCCCATTTTTTTTTTTTTTTATTCCGCTACCCTAACACTCACATGAGTGGTCCCCAAAAACAGAAATCTAAAACAGTCGGAAAAGCCCTAAAACAATATCTCCAGTCTCAAAAAGCTTAAATGATCCTCAAAATGTGACGAACATGAAGACTTTGGAGGATGACCTTAATAAAAGGAAAACAAGTTCATGACTGGGTCGTTTTTTTCCACTAGCAATGTTTGTCAATGTCAATGCCTTTGCGCCGGGAGCAATGAAGTAAAGGCTGTGAAGGAGTGTGTCTCTGGCAACAAACACAAGGAAATCCCATCCAATCTCGACTCCCTTTCGCACACACACGTTGCCGCACAAACACGCTTGGAGGTCTCGAGAGAACAAAGCAGAAGCTTGGGAAAAATATGGACAAACTTTGCCCACCATCCTGTAAAACCTCCCAAAGCTTCGGACTCAGCGAGGTGACAAGAGAAAGCACCCCTACGCCGTGGCTCGCGTCCCAGCCAGTCCGCCTGCATCAATCATGTTCGAGGATAAAAAATGAACACAAACAAATGCCCTGGAAATAAAGTTCCAGTTTAAAATAAAACACTCATGACAAAAGAGGAAAAAGAGATGGAAAAACCCTAAAAAAAGGGGAGGGCTTGCTTTTTATAGTAAACGCATTGCCCCGCGGTTCACTGTCACCAACAGCTCATGCAGAACCAAAGTTTCTGTGCATGTGCCACTCATGAAAAAAACACCAAAAATAAAAACAAATAATAAAGTTTAAAAATGGATCAGCTACTGTGTGAGTTGCAAAATAATGATCAGCAGATGTGTGCTTTGTGTTGGTAGTTGAAAATCATATACAGTGGAACCTCGGTTTTCGAACGCCTCTCAGTTTGAACAAATCGGTTCTCGACCCAAAATTTCGAGAAATTCTTGCTTCGCTTTTCGTTCAAAAAATCGGAGTTCGAACGCCGGTACGCTAGGGGCGATGCTGAGCGGCGTACGGGAGTAGATTGCCTCCACCCCTCGTGAAGAACTGTTGTCACTTCATTTTGCTTTCGTTTTTAATATCGGTGAACGGAGTGTTTTAACCCCTAATTATGCCTCGGAAGAAGGTCGTTGCAAGCAGCAAAGTTGCTACAGGTGAAAAAAGAAGAGTAGTGCGTACAACTATTGCATTTAAGAAAGAAATAATAGCAAAATATGAAGAAAATGTGCGAGTTTCCCTTCTTTCGAGGGAATAGAGCATGGCTTCTGCAGACAAATGTAAGAAATCCTATTCATAAATCTTTTCTTTATCCTTTAACCGCTCACCACTTGTTGTGGAGACCCGGGTGCTAAATGACGTGTAAACGACCTGATTTTTTTATTTTTACACGTTCATGTTAGCGTACCGAAGATTACGCTAACGCGAACGTACGATTAGCCTGGGTTAGCTTCATGTTTACGTTCGTGGTAAACATTCAGGTTGTTGGAACGGATTAAAACAATTTTACATTACTTTTAATGGGAAAAACGATTTTCGGTGATCGACCAAATCGGTTTTCGAACAGGGTTCTGGAACGGATTATGGTCGAGAACCGAGGTTCCACTGTGACTTATCTGAAATAGATATCAAATTCAAGATATTAATGTGACTGAATTTTGAGAGTATTGTGGTTTCTAAGAAATGAATCCTGGATTAAATTTTTAAGAATCAAACAATAATCCAATTAAGGACAGCCGAGTATCTGTGTCTGTATCAATGTTGATAGTCTGATTTTCAAGTACTGGCGATAGTAGCTAATACCCGTTGTTTGCCCTTTAATAGCCATTTTATAATAAGGAATTAGAGTTTTGAGGGAAAGTGAGTCACTAATCATTTCATTTTAATAACAACTATCATGTTGGAAGTATTGTTTTAATTATTTTTGTAAGTTTTTGGATGGGAGTTGTATCGATATCTGAAATTGATGACCATTAAAAAGTTGAAAATCAGTATTGGTATTGGTCATCTCTTATTTCAATAGTCGTATATTATATTTAAAACAAAAGCAATGATTTGCTTGCGGAATGCTGCGTACAAACTAAAAAACGTCTGTGCCCGGGTGGCCGACAACTTTTTCAAGGAAAAACAAAAGTTTTTTATTTTCAAATCAAACTTTCGCTCTATTCCGATTTCGAAATGTTCGTTCGATTTGTAAATATCGGAATTTCGTTTAGCAATTTGCATACTCGGCAGACAATCAGAAGCCTGCAGCGAATAACTTCGTGCTTCCGGAATTTCCCGAGCTTTATAAGGTCGTGCATTTTCCAAAGTAGATGTACAGAGAACACAAGAAGAATGGATAAGTGGTTAGGAATCAAGCCAAAACCTCAGCCCCAGAAGAAAGATTCAAAAGAAGCAAACAAAATGTATGAGACACAAAACGTAAACGTACATTAAAAGCATCGTGGAAAGAGGAGTTCACGTGGTTTGTAGCAAACATTGCATGAATGAAGATGAGTAAACACAGGTACATACTGATGGCAGATGAAAAACCGCGATGTCATATATATGAAATGAATGTTTTAAGTAGATTTATTATAAACTTAATTTTAAAGTGTTGTTCTGTTATATATTCTGATCATCAATCCTTAATATTTTGCAACAAAGTGCTTTTTTTGAGATTAAAACATCATAAAGCATTAAAAAAGAAAATCAATATTTATACTTGTAATAAAATATCTTTCTTTTAGTTTACATTCAATCTCTATTTGATTTTGTACAGCAACATATATTTCAGCCATGGATTTCCCACAACAGTATCCTTATCCTCAGGAAAGGCCAAACAACAATAAGACCAAGTTTGGCAGTAAATCCATTTAGTGCAACATTCTCAAAAATCAATATCTTTATGAGCACAACCGTAGACAAAGATCTTAGCCGTGTAAATGGTGACATTTTAAGTAGCATTTAGCCTCTCATGTGATGATGACGACGATGATGTGGTCTTAACCAAGTGAGAAATCTCCATTTGAAAAGCCTGCAGCCAGTGCTTTGAATCTTCGTTTATTTTTTTTTCAACATCTTGGAGTGTTATTCAATGGCTTTGTGACCAACAAACATTGCGTGTATTCAGTGTGAAACCACATGTATCGCATTAAACGAAGATGTTGATTTATTTAGCCAGGCGATGAAGATTGCTGTTTTTTGACTTTGATATCTGGCAACCCCGCGTTTGGTGGAAGCCACAATGTTGTCCTAACTCCTTGCAGATGCTTCTAGTTACATTTTAGTTTTGTTATTTGCCAAAATATCAAACACAGCTGTACTATTATTCTGCAAACAATCTTTAAAACAGTGCTTGTGTTTGGAGTGGTAATTACCAAATGAAATTTCATTCTACATTCGTCGAAGGTGGTTTTGTTCTTTGTTACTTGACATAGATAACGATGATCTGTTTGTTCTGAGTCACTGAGAAAACTATCAACAGTAGGGTTATTATGGGAGAGATTTTGTGGAAAAGAAGATTGTGTATGATATTGGAGCCGATTACCAGGGTTTTCAGTGGTTTTGAAAAGTTAAGACTTCGAGAACAGCAATTCATCTGATGTCACCAGTAGAACGACAGAACTCCTAATAGGCCACTTCGTTTCTTGTAGGCGAGCAGTTTTGCATAGGGGAACTATGGTTTACTACTAAAAAAGCAGAAATTCTAAGGTGTTTCAGCTTTTGTGAATAATGTAAATTGTAAAAACAAAAATGAAATACATTGACGAATACAAAAAAATAAAGAGGGCTAAGAGTTAGGTCCAAGGATAACATAAGAAGCTAGCTATTGGTTTACATCTAAAATGCTCAGCTCTCAGGTATTAAAAGTCATTGCTATTAAATAAAATGCACTCCCCTAAAAAAGAACTTGTCATTGCTGATGGTAAATGGCCAGTAGAGAGAAGCTTATATTAGTATCAGTACTAATATTCATACCTTGGATTCAGTACTCGTCCATACCTATTATTTCTGAGATTAAAGTATCCATCCATCCATCCATCATCTGCACCGCTTATCCTCAATAGGGTCACAGGGGTGCTGGAGCCCATCCCAGCTATCTTCGGGCAGTGGGCAGGGGACACCCCAAACTGGTTGCCAGCCAGTCGCAGGGCACACAGAGACAGACAACCATCCACTAACTCATTCACAACTAGGGACAGTTTGGACCGGCCAATTAACCTAACATGCATGTTATTGGAATGTGGGAGACCATAGTGCCTGGAGGAAACTCATGCAAGCACAGGAAGAACATGCAAACTCCACACAGGAAGGTTCGATTTCATGACCTCAGAATTGTGCCAGTACGTCGTTCTGCCCAGGTTAAAATATATTAGATTTTATTTTGAAAATGTGATATGGATAGTTTTTACTTCTTGGATCACGATAGGGCGGTATTGCAATATTTTTCTGTTTTTGTAACTTTGGATATCAAAATCATACATCGACCCATGCCTATTATTGTGTGGCACAATGTATTTTATGTACTTATTTATTCATGCATTTATTTATTTACTCATTTGGTTTGATTTTTATTTCTTAATCAATTCCTCGTTACAATAATTGGCCAAGTCCGTTATCCTATTCAAAGGTAACATTAAATGTAAAGGCTTACAAAATACTTTTTGACCAACATATAATGGCTGTTCTTATTTCGTATAATATAAATCAAAAATATTCACTTCCTTTCATTGTTTTTATTATTAGTGTTATTGTTAGTAGTATTTTTAGAATAGAATAGAATTGATAGTCGTTGTAACATAAAAAATGCATAACAAATGTAAAAAGCGCCATCCTGATGGTAAAAGATGAAATACAGTAGTGCAAAAAGATAAGTTGAAGGGTAATTGTATAACAATAAATAATATTTAAACAAAATTAATCAATCTATCTATCAATGCAATTTTAACAATATCTAAATTAATCATACTTTATAAATGCAATTTCAAAGCCCTCAGTGTGTTGTATTCAACCACTAGATGACACTGCATTGTCTAAAGATTTAATTGGCTGTTTATGGTAATGACAATAAAGACAATTTTGAATATCTTGACACTAATGCAAATGAATACCAGTGCCAAAAGCACAGCGTAGCAGCTAGATTTCAGACAAACATGGCAGCGACTTCCAGGCAGAGATTCCACTAATGCATTTTTTATAAAAATGAACATTACTATGATAGTTCATGTATTTTTGCAGAGTATTTAAATTGATGTTTCGTTTTACTGACCAAACGTTTCGTGTACCACTAGGAGGCACTAAAAATTACACACACCCTTAAAGAAAATTAAAACATTAGTGTTTTTGGGTCTTTCTTACAAATTATCTGCATTTGTTTAAGGGGAAATGTTATGTATCCCAAGAACTAGTGTGGGAAGTTGGTGTTAGTATTGGTGACTACTGAAGGTGACGTTATTTGAGATACTGGTTCAGAACAAGGGCAGCACGGCGGAGCAATGGTTGGCGCATGTGCGGCACAGTTCTGAGGTCATGAAATCGAACCTCCTGTGAGGAGTTTGCATGTTCTCCCGTGCTTGCATGGGTTTCCTCCAGGCACTCCGGTTTCCTCCCACATTTCAAGAACATGCATATGAGGTTAATTGGCCGGTCCAAATTGTCCCTAGGTGGGCGAATTAGTTGTCTGTCCCTGTGTGCCCTGCGACTGGCTGGCAACCAGTTGAGGGTGTCCCCTGCCCCCTGCCCGAAGATGGCTGGGATGGGCTCCAGCACCCCCGCCACCCTACTGAGGATAAGCGGTGCAGGTAATGGATGGATGGGCTCAGAACAAAATTTGTTCCCTATAGACCAAAATGTGCTTGGGTTTGCCTCCTACCTGTGGGGAACAACATGTCGGGACCGTTGGGGACCTCCTGCAAGGGTACGTCATGGGAGTAGACGGGGTGCGATGGGCAGTACTGCTGCTGAGGTTGGACAACAGGAGGGAGATGCAACTGGGGGGCTACGGCGACACCTCCATTCTGCCTCTGAAGTAAAACAGACACAGTGGCGATATAATCATTTGTTTTGGACTTTTCATCTTGTTTTATTAATTCATTAGTTCATTCATGAAAGTGATCACAGAAACATATTGAGGCAAGATTTAAAAATGATGTTAAATTCTTAAGATTGCCAATAGACAAGTAGTAGCACATCTCACCCCATATTGGTCGATAAACATAAAGCCTAAATTGCATTAGAATAGAATAGAAAAGAATAGAATAGAATATACCTTTATTGTCATTGTTACAAAATGGGTTAACATATTGTGACAACGAAATTGGGCATGGCACTCCAGTTCACATATTCACAGTAAGGATAAAAGAAACCAAGAAGATAAAGGAACAGAGGGATAAGGGTATAAAAACAAGGAGGATAAGGTTATAGTTATAATTTACACAATATTTACACAAAGAAAGGTCGGCATCTAGGATGTTACATACAGTTGGTATCGTAATACAGGTTGGTATCGTAAGGGTTGTGCAATATGCATTTGGTGCAAAAATAGTCATTATAGTGCAAAAAATAGTCAACTTACTGGAATCGTCTTTATTGACATTGATTAAAATGGAGTGAAACTTGCTTAATACGACATTAGACATGGCATTCAAGATAGTGTCATGGTTGCCATGGTGCCCAATTGGCCCCGCTCGTGTGGCGCCAGCTGCAGCTTGTTGACGGATTGGCTCCCTGTCAGTAATTAAACCTTGTCCTGTCAGTCCCCTTTTGTCCGTCCGTCTGCGAATCTCTTTACACGGCAAGCCCTTTTTCGCCTATCCCGTATTTTTGCTCCTGCTTGTCTCCCGCTACGATCTGTTTGATCTCGACCACGTCTGCTCTCCCGTCCCAAATTACGCCCTGTTTTGATCTCGACCATGTCTGTTCTCCCGTCCCGTATAACGACCCGTTTTTGATCTTTACCACGTCTACTCTCCTCTCCTGGCTTTTGTTCCAGATCCTGATCACGTTTTTGCTCTTCTAATCCGGCTACTGACCCATTTTTTCCGTTCCCGACACTGCCATCGCTCGCCACGGAAATACCACTTCCGCGTCCGAGCAACCTGCTCCCCACGACCAGCGATCTCCGGATCGTGTGTGCTATCCTTTCCCTTCTTCCCAATAAAACTGTGGGTAACGTTACGCGAGTGGGTCCTGTTTCCGTTCTGGTCCTGACAAATAGACAAGTTAATACAGACTTTAGAGAGACAAACACGATAGAAAGAATGTCAGGATAAATATTTTCAAGGTAGTGCTTGGTGATTGACCCAAGCTGCAATAATAGTGCAAAAGTTCTCTTATACCTAGCCACTCCTTTGCACATCTGTTCTCCTCCGCACTATCGTACTCCAGTGTTATTGTTATTGTATAGTGACTTGTTTACCTGACTGCCCATTTTGCACATCTGGTTAGCTGCTCCTCTTGCACTCTTTGTACTACTGTATAATACTATACATAGCTATAATTATTTAGTATATTATTAGTACTTCAATACTCCAACTCAATAAAACATTTTATTTATATCTGTACATTCAAGGAAACTGTGTGGGTCAGATGTATCGACATTTCGTTCTGTATACACGTGTACAAGAATGACAATAAAGTATATCTGAATCTGAATCTGAATAAAAAATAGTGCATATGCCGGCAATGTCCCCCAGACTCGAAGGAGAGCAACCAATGATTTTCTGGGCTGGGTTGATTACTGTATTTATGTATAATGTTGGAGCTTTTGAAATGAGAACAGGGGATAGATTAGTTTCTTACAACCTCGCCTCGCCAAAAGAAATACACAAAATGAAAAAAAGAGCATAAACATTAAATTATATTTATATATGTGAAATAAACATTGATTTGTTTGTCCAAAGTACCTCAAACAACACTGAAAGAGACATGCAATGCATCATTGTTGTTTTTTTTTCCAGCATAAGACTTAGATTGGGCTGTAGAGTGACTTCCAATCTGATAAGCGTCCCCTTGTACAAGCACGTTAAAATTTATCAGGAGCAGGCCAGCTTCGGACGGCTACCAGAGTGGAGGACGCCGGGGCAATTTACGATCCCTTTTATGTCCGAGTGGAACGCGAGCGTCTCCTATCAGTTTCAAGCGGCCAGGGGGGAAAGTTGCGACGCATGAAGGCCTGCGTGATGATGAATGGATCGGATGGGGTGTTAGGATAACATATTAAGAAGAAATACTCAGGTGTTGGTGTATTTTGGAGGGGATGCTCTAAAAGGAATGTCCTCAGTGAATTAGGAAGCCAAAAAACTAGGATGGCAATAAACTGGATATACTGAGCATGTGGCATCAAGTTTGTTGTGCTTTGTGGTTTCTTATAAAGTGATTGTAATGCCAATATGTTTTGTAGGTTAATTACTACTGCTGAGTTTCCATGTGTTTTGCATTAACCATTAGTAATCTACAGAACTGTTTTCTCTTTCTGATATTTACTAAATCTTTTATGTTTTGGGTAGCACTAAAACAACATGATAAATTTAGAACGCCCCTTTGTTTTTCTCTTATTTTATTATTGATATATGTTTTTTTTTCCTTCTCTTGTATACTTACTATCATTATTAGATAGATAGATAGATACTTTATTCATCCCCGCAGGGAAATTCACATTTCCAGCAGCATCCCTTTGCTGAGAACAATACAATAATAAAGAAAATGGAATACAATATACAAATACCCAATGTGACGTGCTAATACCCACTGTAA
Source organism: Urocampus carinirostris (assembly GCF_059441175.1). Lineage (NCBI taxonomy): Eukaryota > Metazoa > Chordata > Actinopteri > Syngnathiformes > Syngnathidae > Urocampus > Urocampus carinirostris. Next base: position 35,201,664 of record NC_142358.1, read on the forward strand.
CGTGTTGTATAGAGTATTTAAATAATGCTACATAAAATAGACACTGCAATAAAAGTACGGTAATATGCAATGTAGGGGGGGTGGTTAAATTTGGGCCTTTACTCCGCCGGCCGGAGTTAAAGAGCCTCATGGCATGAGGAAAAAAATATCTCTTTAGTCTGTCCGTGGTAAAAGACAGTGACAGCAGTCTGTCGCTCAAGCTGCTCTTCTGCCTAGATATATTAAATTGATTATTACTGTTATTACTTATTGAATGTGGGGCGGCAGTAGCTCAGGAGGTAGAGCGATCGTTTTAGGATTAAGGGATCCCAGTTCGAATCCCGGCTTGTCCGTGTTACATGTCGAAGTGTCCTTGGGTAAGACATTGAACCCCCAATTACCCCCAATAAGCAGGTTAGCGCCTTACATGGCTGCACAGATCACGGCCGCTATTGGGAAATGTGAAGCACAATGTAAAGCGCTTTGGGAAGTCATTGACTTGAAAAGCGCTATATAAATGCAGATCATTTCATTTCATTTCATAAGATGTTACTAAACCTCTCTCCTCCCTTTTCTTATTTTGTTTACCTACTTAATTAGGTATTTTAACCTTCTCGATGATGTGAATGTGTGGCTGAGTGTGTTGTTTGGATAGGAAGTGGCATATGCACATGTTTATTTCAATGGAGACCCTTATGATTACAACCTGTAAAACAGAAGTCCAGTGTCTCGCTTGATTTTCTGTATATATGTGTAGATGTATATGTACCGAAGCCATATCCCCCTAGTGGGCGGTGGCTAGAGTCAAGAACACATTCATATTTCTGACTCTTTCTGGGAGATTGATACAGAGGAGGGGATCCCAAGCCTCCTCGCTCAACCCAACTGATGTGTTGGGAGTCATTGGGTGACCAAACCCCCATTATTGAAAGTCTTAGGTATGACCAAGCCGAAATTGAACCAGCAACCTCCCAGTCTCGGGGCGCCCTTCCCCCAAGGCCACCGAGCTAGTTTTTCTTAATTTTCTGTACTGACAGAAAAGAGAAAATGTGAATATGTGGGGGCATAAACAGCCACGCTCTTTGCAGGACATATAAATAGCATGTAAATGTATTATTGTTGTATATTTTTTGTTTTTATCAATAATGAACAGTTCTAGTACTATAGCTTTTGAAAAATTTTGCACAGATGATTAGGTGAACTGCGTTAAAAGAACATTGGTTGTGACCGGGGCAACATGCGGCACTGTTCTGAGGTCATGGGATCAAACCTTCCTGTGTGGAGTTTGCATGTTCTCCCCGTGCTTTTCCTCCCGCATTCCAAAAACCGGTCCAGATTGTCCCTAGCTGTGAATGAGCGAGTGAGTTGTATTTCTCTGTTAGCCCTGCAACTGGCTGGCAACCAATTCAAGGTGTCCCCTGCATACCACCCGAAAATAGCTGAGATGGGCTCCAGCACTCCTGCGACGGTACGTAGGATAAGCGGTGCAGATAATGGATGGATGGATGGTTGTAACATGAAATGGGGTGAATGTTAGTACCGTAAATTCCGGACTATAAGCCGCTACTTTTTCTCCAAACTTTCAACCCTGCGGCTTATTCAGTGATGCGGCCAATTTTTGTAATTTTTCTAACAGCCGCCAGCGGCGCTCGTGTACAAAAGGTAAGATTTAACCGGTGGAATATATGCGCCGAGGAAGACTGCAACAACACATTCTCATCATGCATATTGCAAAAAGAAAGGCACATGACGCAGCTTTCAAGCTAAAGGCAATCGGGCAGTCCGTTAAAGAGGGAAACTGAACTACTGCACGTAAACTTTACTCTGCGAGCGTGTAGCTAGCGTGTTTATGAATAAGGGAGCGTGGGACTACGTCTCTATGACAAAGATTCTTTCCCCATCTGGGGAAGACAACTTTGAAGACATCGTTATAAGGATGAAGATGAGGACGGTGTACCCTAATTTCTACAGGTACGGTATGTTTATTTAACAGACCCATTTACTGGGTTGCGAGCGTGTTGGTAGTAGCGTTTTGCTACCCTTCACAGGCACGGTTTGGGATGAAAGTTATAATATTATTATTAAAGCTTTGAAAACTCTCTTGGTGTACCGTCTTTCTTTGTAAATATGTGTAACCATGTATAATATGTATTTGCAACTGTATATTTTGTAATGTATTTATTTTAGAGACTTATTCTGATATGTTTTCCACGGGCGAGTAAGAAAGAAGGGGCGGAGCAAACGAGGGATGACGGGAAGTGGAGTAAAGGTGTGACGCATTTGTGGACGCACCCGACAATAGTGGATATATATATTTTCCCACCCTTGCCTTTGGAAATTTACACTTTTTTTCCCTTGGATTATTTTCAACGGGACTCGGACTCTGCAGGTCTGCATCAAACCTTAAGTACCGGTATCATTTTCCGTTCATTTTGCCGGCTGTGGTTTTTAGACTGTGTACTTTATATTCAGTTACAAGTCAGTTTGGGTTAATTTTGTGATTGTGTTACGTGTTTTAACGTGGGCGCATGCGGCTTATATACAGGTGCGGCTTGTGTAAGTACAAAAGCGGTTATCCTCTTAAAATGTGGTGGGTGCTGCTTATAATCAGGTGCGCTCTATAGTCCTGAATTTACTGTAAATCAGTAAGTCTATTTAAAATTAAAACAAACATCTCTCCAAGACCATCAAGACACATTTGATCAAAACTGGTGATGTTTTGCAAAACTAAAAATGTCTTGATTCATCGAATAGGGAAGTGCAAATTGCAGTCTTGAATCAGCTTGGTCTGATTTTAAATTATACGAAATACTTAGTCCAGCCGTACATGTGCACATAGATTTGGTTCTAAAACAAAGAGTGACCATTATTATCACATCAAAACAAGTCATTTGGACTGAATGTTTGCCAAACATGTCTTCTTGTGTGCTGATGATTTTCATCCCTTCAAACAAGTCTGCGCCGCAATCACCTTTTGACCAAGCTTCGCCCTCCTATGCGAGCGTCTTCATTTTAAAAGCGAGCGCTGCCACCGAGCCAATTAGGAGCCGATGCGCCATAACCTTCTTTGTTGGCGGTAGGGTTCCCATTAGCATATAACCTTCGTCTCTTACCCTAATACGCTGAAGCTCTGCATACAAATGGAAGCATTTGTGTTCCTGCTCCTTGGCCTGCATCTTTCACAACGTTCACCCGCCAGGAATACCAACGTCCACCCCGCCTTACCCCATTTCCCCACTCCCGACCGTGTATTATTTTGTAAGAAATACATTCAGTACACAAAATGGAGGGTTTAGCGACCTAGCGGCAGAGGTGCTCCGACTCCAATTGGACTACTTAGTATGAGGTCATAAGTTCCTTGGCCTTCACACGATATGGCGAGAAGTAAATTTTGGAGCAAGGTGCTTGTAACACAAAAAGAGTGTGTGGGTAATATGTTAAAGGTCTTCCCAATCTAATTTTTGGATTCAATTAGGTACAGAATGTGTAATCTTCCTCCCCACAATTTTGCTGATATATTGCGAAATGCTGGAGGACCCCGGCGTCATGGAACACAACCATTTCAAAATAGCAAATCTCATTAACACAACATGTGAGGCCATCTCCGAAACAGACAGGAATTGTAGTGAACAGCGATTGCATTTTATCTCAGAGGTAGGCGATTGAGGCTTTTCGTTTGTGTTTTCGCCACGTGTGTCGCTGTTGGTATAATTTTGTCCGGCTAGGTCCCGATAGTGTTGGAGCTGCTGAGGGCTTTCCTATTTTGTTTGTTCCTGGTTGGCGCTCGGTGGCTGTTCACAGCTAGCCTGCGTTAGAGCCGGTTTTGCCATGTCCCTTAATGTTCTTCCCCGAAGCTTTTGCCGTTTTTGTTATTGGTTCCCGGTTAGCCTGGCTGCTCACTGGGTGTTTTTTTACCGGCTAGCCTGACGTTAGCTCCAGTCTTGCAGAGTTCCTAGATTTGTTTATTCCCAGCTGGCTTCATGTTTGATGTCACGGCCATTGCCGCTTTTTGTTGTTGGTTCCCCGCTCATTGGGTGTTTTTTTTTTTTTAGCCAGCCCTGCATTTTTCCACGAAGGCTGTGGGTGCCCTTCTTTGATTTGACCCAGTTAGCCTCCATTAGCAGCTCTCTGTGTGTTATTTTTTCAGTTAGCCCCTTTTTGCCACTCACCTAGGCATTCACCACAAAAACTACCAAAACTTTGCTCAAGACACGTGTAACCTATTTAAATATATTATATGTAAAACAATAGGGCAATTGGCTTTCTATAGAGTGTTGATGTTCCTCTGATGATGTCATAGTTCAGAATGACAAAGACAAGACATATTTCTTAAATATTCATTATCTCCGAAAATAATTTGAATATTTATGTATATGCAGTGGCTTGCGAAACTATTCGCACCCCTGGAACTTTGTGAGCTTTTGCCAGATTTCAGACTTCAAACTTTAAGATATAAAACTGTAATTTATTGTGAAGAATCAACAATAAGTGGGACACAATCATGAAGCGGAGCACACTTTATTAGATATTTTAAACTTTTTAAAAAAATAAAAAACGAAAAAGTGTTTATTAAGCCCCTTTTACTTTTAGTGCAGCAAACTCTGTCCTAAAGTTCAGTGAGGATCTCTGAATGATTCAATGTTGATCTAAATGACTAACGATGATAAATGGAATCCATCTGTGTGTAATCAAGTCTCCGTATAAATGCACCTGCACTGTGATAGTCTCAGAGGTTTGTTTGAAGCGCAGAGAGCATCAGGAGCACCTCCACGGGGAGGCGTCCAGGAGGCATCCTTATCAGATTGCCGAGCCACTTGATCTTGCTCCTCTCAATGCCAAGGAGCAGTGGATCTCCATAGAGTCCCTCCCAGATGACTGAGCTTCTCAGCTTATCTCTAAGGAAGAGCCCAGACACCCTGCGGAGGAAACTCATTTCAGCCAACTGGTATCCGGGATCGTGTTCTTTCGGTCATAACCCATAGTTCATGACCATAGGTGAGGGTAAGAACGTAGATCGACCAGTAAATCGAGAGCCTTACCTTTCGGGTAAGCTTCCTCTTCACCACGCCTGATGGCAGACCCTGCACCGACCTGTCTGTCGATCTCTTGTTCCATCCTACCCTCACTCGTGAACAGGACCCCAAGACACCTAATCACTTATCTTTTTATCTAAATTTGAATTTTTTTTTTAGTGTGCAGTTTTATCAAATACCACCTGAGCAAAGCGTACGTTTACGGAGTCCCAGACCTGAAACACTCATCAGCTCACATTTTGTCAAAGAAACTCCCTGCACCCCCATCCAGCTGTGTGGTAGGTAGTCAGAGGTAATTTATGAGAGGAGAGAAGAGAGGTTGGGGGTCCTACCATCGCGGCCAGACGGTCACAAGGGTGAAGGGCTGCATAGCAAGAAACTGGATCCACGTAGTAACTCATTGCAGACACAGTGGACAGCAGAAGCCGGGCCTGGTGAAGGGATCAACACGACAATGCGTGAAACCGTGTGAGGCCGCTCATCAATCACGTAGTTCTTAGGCTTATTGTGTGCGTGCGTGTGCATGCTTTTGCATGTGTATATGAAAAGCTGAGAATTGAAGGGACAGTGTTTATTATTCCACCACTAGATGCCACTGTATGTTGTTATGCAATGGAAAACAGGGGGGTAAAAACACAAGAACAAATACAGTGAAAGACCTGTGACCAAACTTGACCTTGTGCATGGGATATGAATATGTTATTACTAGCTTTTTTGTTACATGCTAGTTCCTATTTGTTTTTATTTTGTTGATGTTGTTGTGTCTTTCAACAATCACAGATTGGAGGCCAGTGTGTAGGGGCTAAAATGTATGTCTATCATTGATTGTTATTCTTATTTTAGGGTGGCGCATTTTAATTTAGTGGTGTATAAAGCAATGTTTCTGAACTGGTGCGTCGAGACCCAAAAGTGGGTCGTGGGCCTGATACTAAGAAGAAGAAAACACAGAGGGTCAATTACACTCCTCAACAGTTTACGGCATTATTGCCATGCTCGATCTCTTCTTCCTGTTCAGCCAATCAGCAACCTATTTATAGTTTTTGAGAGGGACCACATTTAGGTTTATTGTGATTTTGTTGGTTTTATTTCCTATTTATGCCCATCATAATGGGCCCCAGGAAAGTTAGTAAAAAAGTGGAAGGAAAAGTGGAAAAGTGACACAAAGAAGGTGTCATGATTGCTGATTCAGGGCACCTGCGACTGCCCCGTTGGTGCCAACAGCCCTGCTCGCTGATTGGTTCCCTGATCCTTTTTAAACCCCCGGCTTCCCGGAGGAAGCTGTCAGACCATCCTGCAACCTACGCTTTGAGCTAGGCAAGCTCTGTACCTTCCGGCATTCTCCTGCCCTGTTTTCTCCTGCCTGATACCTTTTGCCGACCTGTTTCTGGACCCGTTTTCGGCCCTGCCCTTTTCAGGTCAGGGTCAGAAACGAGTCGTAGGCCAAGACAGGAGAGTAGACGTAGTCGAGATCAAAATGGGCCATAAGCCGGGACGGGAGAGCAGACGTGGTCGGGAATAAAACAGGTCGTAGCCGGTGACAAACAGGAGCAAAAACAGGACAGGCGGGAGTCAGAGTCAAAAAGGTTTGCCTTGTATACACAGAGGTTCGCAGACGGACTGACAACAGGGGAGTAGTAGGACAGGGTTTAAATAGGGACAGGGAGCCAATCAGAGTCCGCAGCGGTTGACACCAAAAGAGCTTTTACTGTAAACTTAAGTAACACGGTAAAAAAGACAAAAATGAAACTAATGACTTTCATTTTTAAACATTGTTGACGGCTGGTGTTCCGTGAGATATTTTTTTAATCAAAAAAGGTTTCTTGGAACAAAAACTGACAGAGTCAAGGACTTAGGTTTGGTTGTGTTTTCGGTGGGGACAAAGCGCATTTTTGAAGTGATCACATGATATTGGTGGGGAAAAAACAATGATCGCATGATATTAATGGGGACACGTCCCCCCATCCATGATAGAACTATGCCCTTGCAAATAATAACAGTAAGTTACAACTTCAGTTGTACTTCAAAAGTCCCAGATGTAAATCCTCAACTTACTCTACTCCCCACTCGTTTAGAATTACTGTAGAACCTCCTCTCATTTGAGCTTCCTCTCCTCCCACACAATTTACAGAGCCCCTCGTTTCAAGCGCCATCAAATACGAGAACTGGATAAGGAAGCACGCTCACGTGTACATCATAACCCATGTGTATCAAACTCCTGGCCTGTGGGCCAGATGTGGCCCATGGCATCATTTTATGTGATCCGCGAAGCAATGCTGCGAGAAGCACAATCAGAATATGAGCTGTCTTGAGTCAAAATAATAGCAGTTTTAAATATCTCAACGGGAAATTGCAGAAGTCATGCACCACTCTCTAAACACCCACGTAATGACTACCATTAATCAAACAGAGAACATTGAGGAAACCCATCTCAATGTAATTGTATTTAGAGAGTCACGGGTGCACTGTTCAAGGCAATATGAAAAAAACACCATTAAAAAACAGCACCTGTGTGGCTTTACAGAAGTTTAAAAACGCTTTAGCTCCTCTCTATAATGCATATGGAATCGAAGAGAAAAGTTCCTATATTTCGGGAAACATATTCATAAAAATAAAATTTTAAAAAATTAAAGATAATCAAAGCAATCATCTAAATTAGTGTCTATAAGCTACTTTGTGGGCAGGACGTCAGCGCAGTAGTTAGCACAGTTTTGAGGTCATGAGATCGAATCTTCCAGTGTGGAATTTGCATGTTCTCCCCGTGCTTGCGTGGGTTTCCTCCGGGCACTCCGGTTTCCACCCACATTCCAATTAATAAGATTAATTGGCCGGTCTAGATTGTCCCTAGGTGTGAATGCGCGAGTGAGTTGTCTCTGTGTCCCCTGCCACTGGCCGGCAACCAGTTCAGGGTGTCCCCTGCCGACTGCTCGAAGATAGCTGGGATGGGCTCCAGCACCCCCGCGACCCTACTGAGGATAAGTGGTGCAGATAATGGAAGAATGGATGCTATTTTGTCACTTCCCAGTCTGCATGAGTTTCCCAGGTTTAATAGTGAAAATTATTTTTAAGGTATTTTTTTTTTCACAATTACAATTGATGAATATTAGAAAAAGATTAAATCTCAGTAAAGGAAAAAAAATACAGAGTTTAAAAAAAAAACCTCAAATATTGTTTTCTAATCACATCTTAAATCCCTGAATCACAATTTAATTGGGAGCCTCTGAAAAGACCCTTAGCCCTCTGGCTAAGCCACATTTTTTATGCCATTACTTTAATTGTCCAGCCAAGTGAGAATGTTTTTTTACGATGTGCCCCCCAAACTAAAATGAGTTTGACACATTTATAATAAACAATAATTCATCAAAAAGTTCACTAAACGCCACATGTGCTTTAAGAGCAACTAAAGGATGAGAGGGCTCAACACTTGTTCGATTGCGTCACGGGAGAACAACCCGCAAATCACTTCTCACATTCAAATATAAGCCGCACCTTTTCGGTGTTAATCATTTGCAAGACGGTGGTGGGGAGCGGCAATCGTTTGTTGAAGTCAATAAAATAATTTTGAAACAACCTCACTGACTTTGCACGGAAGTAATTTAAACTTTGAAATTGCTGTGTATGTGTCTTCTGATTGATGACGTAGACGCCTGACTCAGTAAAGTTAGTAAAATAAATAGGGAGAAGGAAAAAAAATCACTTTAAACTGGACTCTTTGAATGCGATGTCTCAAGTCCAAAGCAATACACACCACGTGTTTTTCCCACTCTTGTAAACAAAATGAAAGTATGGTAAAAACATGAAGGTCTTACCGGGCGTGTTGAGAGAAGAGCTGCTGACTCGACTGACTTGAGAGATGCTCTACCTGCTCCGAGCGAATCCCGGCGGGAAAGAAGCATGAACATTTATTATACGCATACGTAGTTCCTCCCTCCCTGCCTCCCACCCTCCATCAGAACGCTGATCCTCTCTAAATCCTCTTTTCCCTTTTGGCGTTGATTCGCCGCACCTCACACGGAGCGGCGGCTTGTTTGCGCGTGCACAGGTGTGAACTTGCAAAACTCTGTTTTGTTTTGTTTATTACTCCATTAGTTTTTATTGCGAGGTTGGTGATTGTGCATGTTGTCTATATTTGCAACTGACAGAAAAATACATTTCTGTTTCCTGTTCTCTAGATAGGTAAATCATATATTTTTATCATGTTTGTAAATTCTCACGTGACTGGAATTGTACCAATAACTGATGACTGGGAAATAGGGTAGAGTGGGTACCATTGGTAAAAGACTGATAACAGAATGTGATCTCAACTCTTGAATCGTGATTACGGAGGTACAAAGTGCAAGTATTTTTATATCATGTTCAAACATGTGATAGTTTTTTTTTGTTGGTTTGTAGGTAGGTAGGTAAGTGGGTAGGTTGGTAGGTAGGTAGGTAGGTAGGTAGGTAGGTAGGTAGGTAGGTAGGTAGGGAGGGGGGGAGCGAGGGAGGAAGGGAGGTAGGTAAGTAGGTAGGTAGTTTGGGTGGGTGTTTTTTAGGTAAGTAATGTAGGTAGGTGGGTTGGTTGGTTTGTCAGTCGGTTGGTTGGTCGGTCGGTAGGTAGGTAAGTAGGTTGGGTGGGTGTTTTTTTAGGTAAGTACTCTAGGTAGGTGGGTTGGTCGGTAGGTAGGTAGGTAGATAGGAAGGTAGGTAGGTAGGTAGGTTGGGTTGGTGTTTTTTTGGTTGGTTGGTTGTTTGATTGGTTGGTTGGTTGGTCGGTTGGTTTGAAGGTAGGTATGTAGGTTGGTTGGGTGGGTGTTTCTTTTTGGTAGGCGGGTTGTTTGGTTGGTTAGTTTGTCGGTGGGTAGGTAGGTCGGTAGGTAGGTAAGTTGGTGGATAGGTAGGTAGGTAGGTAGGGAGGGAGGGAGGTAGGGAGGCAGGTTGGTAGGTAAGTATGTAGGTAGTTTCGGTGGGTGTTTTTTTTAGGTAAGTAATGTAGGTAGGTGGGTTGGTTGGTTTGTCAGTCGGTTGGTTAGTCGGTCGGTAGGTAAGTAGGTAGGTTGGGTGGGTGTTTTTTTAGGTAAGTACTCTAGGTAGGTGGGTTGGTCGGTAGGTAGGTAGGTAGGTAGATAGGTAGGTAGGTAGGTAAATAGGTAGGTAGGTAGGTAGGTAGGTTGAGTGGGTGTTTTTTAAGTAGGTAGGTTGAGTGGGTGTTTTTTGGTAGGTTGGTTGGTTGGTATTTTGGTTGGTAGATTGGTTGTTTGGTTGGTAGATTGGTCGGTTGTTTGGTCAATTGATTGGTTGGTTGGTTGGTTTATTGGTTGGTTTCTTTCTCTCTTTTTTTCTTTCTTTCCTTTTTTTCTTTCTTTAAAAAAATCAATCAATTAAATACAATTTTCAAAATAACTTGTGTTAAAGAATACAATAAAAAAACATAATTATTTTGTCTTTTTTTTAATATTAACATTCACTGTTCATGGATCTATTAACTGTTCTGAGGTTTGTCTTGGGCAGGTTGAAAAATATAATTTTCAGCAAAATGGGAAAAATAATAAAAATTTGTAACCAATTTTTCTGCCTGCTGTTTTTTTTCTTCTTCTAAATTTCACTTCTAAAGATGATTGTACATAATCTACCACATTTTGTAACTTTTTTTGCAGAATGTTCAAGGAAAATGAGGCAATAAGGACAGACATGTTCTTTAAATGATTACATATGTTGGGTTATCATTCCATGTTCATTATTTGTGTATCCATTCTTTTATTAGTATTTATTTCATTCTTTAGCAAAAAATTTTTAGTAGGCAGTTAAAACTTGAAAATAGCCAGTGCTAGTTTAATATACAGTAGAGTGTGTGATGAACGACATACAGTAAGTGTCATATCGTCCTCCACGTGCATCCCCGTGACCCCATCAGCGCAAGAACGTTGAGCAGTCTTCTGCGAAATGAGAAATTTGCTTCAGCACACCTTCAAGCCACCTGCCTTCCCTCGATAGTCGCACCAGATAACCGAGGTGGTTTATCTCTCCATTTGCTTATTTTTCACTTTATTAGTTCTTTATGTACAAGCTTTACAGGACTCAGATACGGAGCCGATGACACCTCCGTCGATCCGCCACAAAACCTTCCCGACGCACTCGAAACACCTTGTGGCTCCGTGATAATTCTGCGACCCCTGGTTCAGCATTTGTTTGAATTAGAAAGTGCACGCTTCGAACTTCCTGACAGCCACGACTCTTAACAGTAAATCTTCAGATGCGCTGTTAAGAAGATGTGTGTTTGGAAGTGTGGAGCTTAAGTACGTGGGGGAGGGAGTCAAGTCCGAGGTGAGGAGCCTAAAGACGTACTCGAAAGGGGGTCCGGCTGCTTTTTCTCAAAGACGCGTCTTCGGTTTTCGGTGGGCTTTGGCAGGGACCAGCTTGATGAATGGCGAGTGGTTTTCTTTTCCCAAGAAATGAAAATGAAAGTGTTGCTTTCAACCGTCAAAGCAAAGAGGGGTAAAGTTCAGTAAATAAATGATCAACCCCTTTAAACTGTACACTGAATAGATGGCATTCAACTAAAACAGATGTACCTTGGTGGAGGGAATTAAAAGTGCTGATTTTAAGACCTAATAATATGAAAGGGGGACTGCTTTGTTAAAATAGTAGAACAGAACACTGTCCAGGGTTCATACACCTCTTTCATGCCCAAATTCAAGTACTTTTTAAGGACTTCCAAAGACAATTTCCCCAAATCTCCACTACCGTTAAAGAAGAGGTCCTGTGTGAATCTTGTACTTTCCAGATCCACAAATATATCTGCAATTTCCATATATTATGCCTAATCAAGTCATAGGATTTTTAGATCTTGAGAAAAAAGCAAATATATTTGTGGATCTGAACAACTTTCAACTTTATTGCAGTTTATGCTATAAGCACATCATACAGCATAGATTTAATGACTTCCTCTTCTTAGAGCAGATTTGCATTGATTTGGCAGAAGGCAGAGGGATGGCAAGGCGAAAGGCAGGGGGAGAGTTCAGAGTACTGATACCCAGACTGAAGAAGCTGTCCTTAAGCCTGCTGGCTCTGAGACTCCACTGTCTTTTCCCTGACAGCAGCAGGTTGAAGTGGCTATAAAATGGGTGAGTGGCGTCACCTGCAATCCTGGTGGCTTTGCGGGTGAGACGGGAGTTGTAGATGTCTGGGGTGTGTGGGAGGGACACCAATTACCTTTTCCGCTGTTCTCATGATGCATTGCAGAGTCTTTTGGCAGGACGACTACAATACAACATGGAGATATAGCTGGTCAGAAGGCTCCCGATGGTGTAAATATTTGTGAGATAAATCTCTCCTTATATTGGGTAAAAATGAAATTAACACGTGTCAAGAACCGGATCAGGATCAGCAACCAATCGCGTGACGTTTCTCACACAAGCCTTTTATTTTACGGGAAATGGGGAGTCATGCACGTTAGGCAGCAGTCTGGTATGGAATGATAGGAAGCCAGAGGCCGACGAGATCGCCAACAATTGCCCCAGCAGATATCAGACAGATGGGGTCGACACCGAACAGGACAGGACAGACAGGATTGATATCAAAAACAGGATATCGAAAATAAACAGGACCAACTAGACGGGAACGGAACTGGAAACCAATATTAAACAACGGGACTGACTGAATTGATATCAAAACAGAATATCGAAATAAAACAGGACAAACTAGACGGGAACGAAACTCCAAACCAATATCAAACAGGATAAAATAAACGTGAACAATACCGGACAGGAAATACCAACAGGAAGCAGGACCAAGTCAAAACCCACGTCTTGCTCGGCAGAGGTTCTTTGATGGACTGACAAAGGAAGAGTGAAAGCACTGAGCTTAAATAGACGGAAAGCCAATCTGTCAACAAGCCACAGCTGGCGCCACACGGGCGGTGCCAATTGGGCGCCAAGGCAACTGTGACAATATGTAACTTACTTTTTCAGTTGCAAGAAGTTCTTCTCATTACACATTACCACTAGGAAACACTACTTTAATTTTCTGCATGGCCCATTAAAAATGTCCACAATTAATAGATCCGACAGAGCGCTAAGCCGCGCCCATCATAGATACGGTATCCTTGTATCACACGCAGAGAAAATGGGCCGGCTAAAACAACAGCGAGCCACTCTTTAGTCGCTATTCTTCATAGCATAGCGGTATTATTTCTTCCTTATCTCAAGGGACAGTAGAAAAGGCTCTCTATTATTACATATAGAGTTACAGTTATAGTATAAAGGTGTTCAAAGACGGTAATAACCTTGTAATGTTAGCAATCTATGGGAAAGTCATCAGCTCCGTAACAATTTCACATATAAATTGATACCGATTTGTCAGCTCTGACGAGCTCTCACTGCAAATGTAAAGCAGGGTATGCTCTATTGTTTTCCCTTTTAACAGACCTTAATGAGTTTTAGATATGTCACCTCACTCTTAATTCTAGCTGCATCTAATGTTATAAAAGAAGCAGTTTTTTTAGGCTGTCTTTTCAAATTACTTTTTAAGTTATAACCTATGACAGAACGAACCCATTCCAGATTTTTTTAAGGCGTCTTCAAGGTTCTAGTTCATGGTAAAATACCAAATTTATGTGGCAGGGAGGAGCTACATGTTATGCTTTGAGTCTGATATGGCTTAAAACCGACCCAACAGCTGCGTAAACTTCAATTTCACAAAATCAAAACACTTACAGTAGAACAAATAACTTTATTCTGTATTTTCTCTGTTGAGTATGTGTTAACAGTGTCCAACTGAGTTCAAAGAGCCTTTAAAAAAAAACTCTCCGCCTATCAGCTCTTATGTTGCTTTTAGCAACGCTGTTTGGAAGTAACATATTATGAACAGGGTTGGGTAGGGTTACTTTAACTTGATTACTTTCAATTACTTTTGGATTATTCCAATACCGAATATGTTAATAAAAGACAAAATAAACTAAATATGAATAAAATTACTACATTTTGTGCAGGCTTGGGGAGTAACGGAATACATGGAACGGCAAAAATGATGTTGGCAAGCTGTTTGGATTTATTTTCATTTTGTTTCTGTCGCATTTTATGTTAGTTTTGTCGCAGATCAAACAGATCAAAGCCAGGAGAGAAAGCTTACCACGTGTTGTGAGTCATAATTTTATTCATATTTAGTTTTTTTTGTCTTTTATTAGCATATTTGATATTGGAGTAATCCAAAAGTAATTGAAAGTAATCAAGTTACAGTAACCCTACCCAACCCTGATTATGAAGCAGGAATGGATGAAGGACCGGGGGGGTTGGTGGTTGGTTATCTCATGCTTGTCCCTACATTTTTTTGTGGGTGTAGCACAAAACTAGTGAAAGTAAAAACAGGTCAGTTTCAAATACAGTCCAAACGCCAACCCGAAACCCAACAAAGATGAAGTCATATTCTAAACTAGACAAACCCAAGCTTCTATTAATATTTTTAGCTTTGCTTTTGCTTTGCTTGAGGACAAATGGCTGCTTTGTGTTTCTTAGTCTGGAAATTCCAATTTAATATGAATGAAATAAATAAACTAGTCTCTATTAGGTGCTGAAATCAACTATTTGCTGTCCCACACAGCTTTTCAACTGTTCCTTTATTGTTGTAGAGCAGAATTTTAATAAAGTGTTTTCATATGGGATCTTACTCCCCTCTCACTGGTGTGTCGTAAATAGTTCCAGATAGTGAGATCTTTTTCTTTTCTCATTTACCCATTTTGGACCGTCCAAAGATAGCACTGACAGGTGATATTAATGGGCTTGTATTAGCATTGTCTTGATTGCAGCAGATTTTAGAAGCCGAAAGATGGAGAGAGACAGATAGAGAAAAAAGACATAGAGCGTCCTCCGAACTCCTCATAGGGGATCACCACAGTCTTTGATAGCCTGCCCAAATGTGTCCCTCCAGCCCCCCACCCATAGAAACTGCCCTGCAGATGTTGTTGCTGTATGCTGACTACAAAGAAAGGAGGCCTTTATGAGCCCAGAATCTATTTTGGGCGTCAGTGTTCCCAAGCTGTGGAGTCCCGTAAAAGAAGTACGGACCTCATCTTTCTGTGAGTTGAAAACTCTGATTCATTCCCTGCCCGAGATATTTTTAGATGAAAGTCCAAAACTAATGCATAAAGTAAAGATATATATTTTTATGTCAAAATCATTTGACTATCCCCCCCTGGTAGATTTGTGTCTACATTTTTTTTCTCCTAGCGACGGCAGAGAGAAAGGCAAAGACATATGTACTGTATAGTATTTAGCTTCATTTAAGAGGGCATAGCCTCACCCAGAGAGAAGCATGACTGTTACCACTGTGAGTAGACCAAGGTCTTAGGTGCAGTGTTAGTTCTAGATATTATCTTTAATTAAAGCGGCAATCCCCTAACCGAGTTGTCCAAACACTTGTAAATAGGCTGAGTAAATCAGACAAACATCCTCAATATTCGATGGGTGCTCAATGTTCATGAGAGCCTCCATATGGTTTTCCTTTATCAAGTCGTTCACAGGGTTGGACAGTCATTCTCTCTTCCACTCGACGCTTTCTTTCAAAGGGAAGATCGCACATTCCCTTAGATAGATAGATAGATAGATAGATAGATAGATAGATAGATAGATAGATAGATAGATAGATAGATAGATAGATAGATAGATAGATAGATAGATAGATAGATAGATAGATAGATAGATAGATAGATAGATAGATAGATAGATAGATAGATAGATAGATAGATAGATAGATAGATAGATAGATAGATAGATAGATAGATAGATAGATAGATAGATAGATAGATAGATAGATAGATAGATAGATAGATACTTTATTCATCCCCGAAGGGAAATTCACATTTCCAGCAGCATCCCTGAGCTGAGAACAGTACAATAATAAAGCCAAAAGAATACAATATACAAATACCCAGTGTGACGTGCAAATGCCCACTGTAGCGTGTTATATAGAGTAACTAAATAGTGCTACACAGAATACATATTGCAGTAAGATTCGGTAATATCCAATGTAGGTGGTGTGGTTTAATGTGGGCCTTTACTCTGCCGGGTGGAGTTAAAGAGCCTCATGGCATGAGGAAGAAAAGATCTCTTCAGTCTGTCCGTAGTACAAGACAGTGACAGCAGTCTGTCGCTGAAACTGCTCTTCTGTCTGGAGATAATGCTGTGTAGTGGATGCGATGGATTGTCCATGATTGACCTCACCTTTTTCAGTGCTCGTCTCTCAGCTACTGTTGTTAGGCTGTCCAGCTCTTTGCCCACAACAGAGCTCGCTTTCCTAGCCAGTTTATTGAGACGAGAGGCATCCTTCTTCTTGACGCTGCCTCCCCAACACGCTGCCGCATAGAAGAGGGCGCTTGCCACTACTGTCTCATAGAATATTTTCAGGAGCTTTTTGCTGATGTTGAAGGAGGCCAGCCTTCCGAGGAAGTAAAGTCGGCTTTGCCCTTTCCTACATAGAGCTTTATTTTGAAGATTCTGGGTTCTATTCTGAAACATCTTGTTTTCATTCACAAATTAAAACACAAAATCAATTTGAGTAAACCGGGTATGTTTTCTTTTGGAATAAGGAACCAGAAGAAGATATTCTAGACCAGTTGGGATGCAGGTGATCTAAGTGAATTAAAGGAAGTTGGACAAAGTAGAAAGAAACTAAAGAAAAACATGTGTTACTATTTACTGTTGATAGGTTTAAAGTTTGGTTGAAGGAATCCCTTAACCGCTTGGGTCATCAGCATACCATAGAGGACACAACTCTGGACTGCCTTCTCCACTGCTGACAGTTCTGGCCTGTTTTTCGGTCGTGGCGTAGTTGGCACCAGTCCATTCCTTAATGTTGTCACCCTAGTTCTTTTTCAGTCTTCCTCTGCCTCCTAGGACTGTGCTCTGGAGAATACTTTTGGCCAGTCCTGAGGATCTTGTGACATGACCATACTAATGCAGTTCACGCAGTTTAGTAAAAACTCACAATAAGGAGAGAAGACATCCATGGATTTCGAACTTTCATGGAGGACACGGAGAGAAGCCTTCGTATCAGAAAGCCCAACCTGTTTGTAGGAGTGATGCCCCCCGGCCAACTCCTGCCACAGAACTGATCCTAAGGTAAAGGACTGGACTTATTTGTGGTTAAAATGTTAATGATCTGCATCTCTGTGCCATGGTCATATCAGGAATTATTTACCGGAGTGTTTCAAAATTAAATGTGGTCCAATATCAACAATTATAATGATTATAATAATTATTATCAACCAATTGGAGAACTTTATTTTGAAAAGCATCAACAAGAACCAACCGGTCACAGGACTTGGCTCTGGTAACCGTCACATCATCAGCATTTAAAAGGAGAAGGCCAAACAACCTTCTCTTTCTCTCTGCTCTTGCTCTCCACATCAGCTGCCATCCACATGCGCCCTTGCCCAAAAAAATGTGGGACCGCGGACAGGGCTGGATCAGACCAGGCTCTCCGGGCTAGGAGTCAGGTCACAGTAGAATTTTGAGGCTCCGGGAGCCTATGTTTCTGGCTTTCCCTGTTGTCCGGATGAGAACCACAACCATGAAGTACAGTGCCAAAAAAGAAAAGGAACCTGGTTTTATTCAACTCCTGTGAGGCCATGTGCTAACACACACACACCTCCCCTGAGGGGGCCCCTTCTTTGGTTTTCAGAGGTACGCAAGAAAAGATAAAGCAATAGACCCTATCGTACAGGGGCGAATAATCTTTCATTTGTGACATGCTAAGAAAATAATTCTTGATCATTTCAATCCGTTTATTATCTTAAAGGCGGGTTATTGATCAGTACTATTGATATTGCGACTGAATTTATTCCCCATCACCCATTGCAAACACTACGAGTGCTTGTGTTAACAACTTGCTTTTATTCTTTCGTTTGATCCAAGTTTCCTTGTCATGTAAATAAAACATAGTTTGTTAGAAATAAACTTTGTACATTATTTATTTGTGTGTCAAGGATCGTTTCCTTCTCGACTGATCAGTGAACTGCAAAAATGATAATTTAAAGCTTAAAATATAATATGTTTAGAGTATTTCCTCCTACATGATAAATGCTGGACACAATGTGACGTTATTTCGAATGAATTCAGGTGTCAAGACCAAAACAGAAGGAGGACCCAGATGCGTAACCTTCCTCACAAGTTTATTGAAATATAGAGGAAAGTCAGCGCAGCGATCCGGTGCTTGCTGGACGCGGGAAGCAAGCCACTCACGGGATCGGAGCGTGTTCTGAATGCGGAAGTGGATCTTACGGAGCGGGAGATCATAGCGTAGTAAGACGGAAAAACAAGTTGTTAGCTGGGGTGGGAGATCAGAACGTGGTCAGGGTCAAAAAATGGGTCATAGCAGGAGACAAACGGGGAAATCAGGAACGGACGAGTGGAGAACGGGTGACAAAACGGGGGTGAGGGGAGTCAGAGTCAAAAATGCTTGCATTGTGAAAACAGAGGTTTGCAGACGGACTGACAACAGGCGAGTGAAAGGACTGAGCTTAAATAGGACGGGGAACCAATCAGGTAACCAGCAGCAGCTGGCGTCAAACGAGCAGGCACAGGGGAGTGTAATTAGTAATCATGACATCAGGTGGGAAACAGTGAGCACCACCTGCTGGTTGAATTAATAACCACCAAATTAGGTTCGGAACCAAATGAATATAATGAAAAGATTTGTTTCTAGATGTCCTTAAGGCCATCCCTGAGCTCTTTCTTTTTCTCACATCTCCCAGATTAAAAAAAATATCAGCTCTAAAGGGTGTGGTATTAAAACAACAGCAACACAATTGGCCAATAACAACAAAGAACAACAGTGCTCATTAATAGTCAAAATAAGAAACTGGCCATCCTTTAAACTCTCATTTGAAGGTGTCCAATATTAAAAATAGAATACACTTATCAACTGTCCTCTGCAATGTTTAGTGACGCTTTGACTTAAGATTCAGAGGGAATGGTGCTGAATTTCTTGAGGGCTCGACAAAATCGCATAATACCCACACCAAAAAAACAAAAACACGCCAGCAAAATATCATTCAGTCCCAACACTACTGTCAACAAAGCTGGAACGGCTAAGTGGGTGATGTAATGTTTTCTTTTGGGATAACAAGTCACTTGTGACAATTATCGCCTTTCTTCCCACCACAGCCGCAGTCAAACTAAACTAATATATTTTATTTTTAGCCATACAAAGTCCCATGAGGACCTAGCAATCTCTTCAATTTGAGTGATGTGACACTTGAAACGTGAGAAACTTGTAGTAATTTTACAAAAAACTTGTTTGGTTAGACCCCCCACCCACCATCACTTACTCTCCAGTCTGTTATGGAAATTCTCACCACATTGTCAGGATAAATAGGCACAAATATTTACAAGGTTGTGCTTGGACACTGTCTACGTTTTAACAATAGTACAATGAAAAGTAGTGCAATGACATTTATCAGCAACCAAAATTCCCAAATAAGTTGATAATTAAGTTATGAATACCTATTGTCGATACATAGGCTACATATTTTTCGCCCGTTTAGTGTCTCTGAGGGCAGCATGGCGGTGCAGTGGTTAGCGCGTGTGCGGCACAGTTCTGAGGTCATGAGATCGAACCTCCTGTGTGGAGTTTGCATGTTCTCCCCGTGCTTGCGTGGGTTTCCTCCGGGCACTCCGGTTACCTCCCACATTCCAAAAATATGCATGTCAGGTTAATTGGCCGGTTCAAATTGTCCCTAGGTGTGAATTGTCTGTCCCTGTTCCCTGCGACTGGCTGGCAACCACTTCAGGGTGTCCCCTGCCCACTGCCCACACCGAGGATAGCTGGGATGGGCTCCAGCACCCCCGCGACCCTACTGAGGATAAGCGGTGCAGATAATGGATGGATGGATGGATAGTGTCACTGAGCCTCTTAGGGGACCTGTAGCGCCTACCAGAAAGCAACAGGTGAAAAAGGTTGTCTTTTATAATGTTGCCTCTGTCGCAGGCTGGTAATGTCCTCCAGGCTGGGTAGAGAGCCACCAATGATTTTTGGGCTGTGTTGATTACCATATTTACTGGACTAGACTGCAATCCTAAAAAAAAAAAAACTGGCCAGATATTTAAAAAGAAGCACCTGTGCACCTTATATATAACTCAGAATTAGGTGGATAAGATCGGAAATGCAAACAGTGTTTATAAATTTGCGTAACTACACGAGGTATTACAATATACCACCGTATTTTAGCAAAAATTGATCAATTGATGATCATCACCGGCCTAAATAGCAATATATCGTATGCAACGGGTTTCCTTCCTGAGTTTAGGCGGCCAGGGTGCCGACACTTTTCCACCAGATCACTAGTCGTACAGATGAGACAGGAAAATAAATTAGAGGTTTTGTAATTATCGCACTAAATTTACTCAGGGTACCAGAAACACTGATTTGCATAGTGCATTTTGATGTGGATATTTTTGGGTAAAAATGTCTCTCCACTTCGCCTCCTGTGTGTCAATAAGGACATAAACAGAAAACTTTTTCACAAAATACTGCACAAGCTCTTTTACACACATATACATAATAAGAGGTGAAGAAGTGGAGAGTGTGGTTAACTATCAGAATCCAGAACAAAATGCACTATGCAAATCAGGTGACAAAGTAGTGTGATGATGAGATAATCCCATATTTCATCTGTACCACTGGGGAAAAGCGTTGGGGTTCCCACCACCACTACACGGGTTTGATGCCCGTTGTGGTCAGTGACAAATTGTCATGATTACTGATGCCAAGCATCTGTGCCCGCTCATTTGGCGCCCCAACCGCTGCGGGTTCTGATTGGCTCACTGTCACTATTTGGACTCAGTCCTGTCAATCCCCTGTTGTCAGTCCATCTGCAAACCTCAGTGAATACTTGGCAATCATTTTTTCGACCCTGACTCCCAGCTGTCCCGTTTTTGGTCTGTCTCCGGCTACGACCCGTTTTGATCCTGACAACGTCTGCCCTTCCGTCCTGACTTACAAACCGTTTTTGATCCCGACCACGCCTGCTCTCCCATCCCGGCTTAGGACAAGTTTCTGACCCCGACAACCCAGAACACGTGACGTCACACGCAATGCGCTCAGTGTTTATGGAAGTACTCATGGAAGCTAACTGCGTGAGGCATCTAGCATTTTTAAGGTTATTGTGCTACTGGAGGCTGAACACAGTTGACCCCCAGAATATTACATAAACAAATCCAAAACCTAGTTCTCCTACCATTGAATGATGTCCATGTTTTCGTCCTGCGTGGTAGTTGATTTCCATGCTTATTTCGATGACGTGCAGGTCGCATGAGTGAGCGCTGACCGTTCACACAGTGGTCGGATTCCAAAAGATCGGATATGTATTGGATTTAGGACTGCAAATAGTCTGGGTCTGCTGAGAAAAAAATCGGATACGTATCATTCATACGGACTTTAACAGATCGAATACAGGTCACGTCCATGCAAAATAATCAGATGTTCCCGCAGTGAGAACCTAGCCAAAGAATAACAATAATGGCTAACCATTGTTTTAGTATACTTTTTTACCCCGCCCACGTTTTTGGTCCCCTGTACCGGCTATCAACCTGTTTGTCCGTCCTTGACACCGCCATGGCTTGCTACGGCAGATCCACTTCGGTGTTCGGATCACAATCCGAGTAAGAGAGCGACTTGCTTCCCGTGCCTCGCGAACACCGGATCATGGGCGCAGCCCTTCGTCTTTCCTTTAATAAAACTTGTGAGAAATATAACGCAATTCGGTCCTGTTTCCATTCTGGTCCTGTCACAAATATTAATGGAAACAATCTATGCATGCAATTTTATGCGCTGGATGTTTGAAAATTCTATGCGCCATGAATCCCTTCATAATAATCTTACAATTTCCGGTTTGAATTGCGGAAAACATGGTTGGTTCTCTGTCTGCTGCTTTAGCTTTTTTCAAAACTATAAGGTAAAAGTATTTGTTTAATGCAAAGCAGGTTCCTACTTGTAAAACAGTCGTATCCAGGGCCCACAATTAGCTTACTATCAGCCCACGGTTTGGCCCCACCCCTAACCCAAGCCCTCAATCATGCATTAACGCATGTTGCCAGATAAAAGAAGAAACAATCCTTCAAGACGGAGGGTAAGTACAAGACTCCAGCGATTGATAAGCAACTGGCCTGGCGCCACTACTCCCACTCCTTCACCACCCTCTTTGTCACCCCTCCACCACCAACAAACTCATGCACAAACACCCCACCCACCGACCGAGCCCACCACCTACCCCGCCCCTTCGCTACCACTCGCCATTCCTCTTCATTAGCGTCCCAGAAGGGGATGCTCGTCATATAATTAGGCTCCGCACGCTCTCCACTCATTAGGAAGCAACGAAGGGAGGCCTCAGGCAGGCAAGGCAAAGGTGTCAAAAGAAATTCCATACCTGTCAACCTGTATATTTTTGCCGTACAAAGTATGTTTATTATGCATTTTAAGACCTGTACGACGTACAAGAAAATCCGTACGGAAAAACAAAAAATTGTCAATTATGGGTACCATCCAGTATACACCGACTATCACGAAACAGCAAATCAATCAAGTCAAACGAGTTCGCCGCGGTAGCCTCTATCTCGGTATCGTTTTTTTCGTTGCAAACGAAGTGAGCGGTTTGATGCTACTGTGCGCATGCGTCTGCCGCCTGGGGATTTCCCATCATGTATCATTCTGTGGTAGTTGTGTAGTGAAAGGAAGTCTGTCTCTTTTTAGAGAACCGGCTTTTTCGGCTCAACTCATTAGGAAGCAACAAAGGGAGGGCTCAGGCAGGCAAGGCAAAGGTGTCAAAAGAAATTCCATACCTGTCAACCTGTATATTTTTGCCGTACAAAGTATGTTTATTATGCATTTCAAGACCTGTACGACGTACAAGAAAATCCGTACGGAAAAACACAAATTTGTCAATTATGGGTACTATCCGGTATACACCGACTATCACGAAACGGCAAATCAATCAAGTCAAACGAGTTCGCCACGGTAGCCTCTATCTCGGTATCGTTTTTTTCGTTGCAAACGAAGCGAGCGGTTTGAGGCTACTGTGTGGATGCATCTGCCGCCTGGGGATTTCCCATCATGCATCATTCCGTGGTAGTTGTGTAGTGAAAGGAAGTCCGTCTCTTTTTAGAGAACCGTCTTTTTCGGCTCAACTCATTGAAGAGAGACGGCTCTCGAACGGCTCACTTGCTTTGATGCATTAAATTACGAATTATGATGTTGTGTAAAGAAGTTAAGAAAAAAGGAAGTATAAAAGGAGAAAAAGAAAAAAGACAGGTTTGTGGTTATCCCTTTAATCAGTATATTACCAACAACAATTTAATGCAGAAAATGAATTCATAATTTGAATAAGAAAATCCTACTTGATTATATTGTGTAAATTATAACCTTTATCTTCTTTGTTCCTTTATTTTCTTTGTTTTCTTTTAGCCTCACTGTTAACCAGGGTTAGGTAGGGTTACTTTAACTTGATTACTTTCAATTACTTTTGGATTACTCCAATACCAAATATGCTAATAAAAGACAAAATAAACTAAATATGAATAAAATGATGACTCACAACACGTGGTAAGCTTTCTCTCCTGGCTTTGATCTCTTTTATTTCCGGCAAAACTAACATAAAATGCGACAGAAACAAAATGAAAATAAATCCAAACAGCTTGCCAACATCATTTTTGCCGTTCCATGTATTCCGTTACTCCCCAAGCCTGCACAAAATGTAGTAATTTTATTTATATTTAGTTTATTTTGTCTTTTATTAGCATATTTAGTAATGGAGTAATCCAAAAGTAATTGAAAGTAATCCAGTTAAAGTAACCCTACCTAACCCTGCTCACAACAAAATGTTAATTAACAATATATATGATATAACGAAACACATGTACAATATAACATGTTAAACTACGTAAATAAACACGTTTGAAAAAAATATAGTGTAAGATTTTTTGGTATTTTGTAAAGGGAAATACGACAGTTTGTAAGGGCATGGAGCCCTGGAGTCTGACAGGTATGCAATTCGCCATCTGAGTTCTAGAAAATCTTCTCCCTTGTTTTTGCATCAAAAAGACAATGTCACCGTTTCCCTGCAGACCTGTTGCACAGCGTTAGCGCCGCTTCATCCCGGTGGAGTTAACATTGATAACGACATCAAGCCAAGTAGTAGGCCTGTCAACTCTGTTCACTCAGGGGAGCTTGTGATGAGCTTGTGGCTTATCAGGGTGATGAAAGATGGCAAGAAGTTGCTTGTCAGTGAATAGGTTTCACTGACTGCACACTCTTTTACGCTGCAGGGGAAGTGTTGTCTAATTTTCCAATAGCTCGCCTACTGCTAATGCTAGCTTGAGTAGTGCCGCGAGCTTGAATGTGAACGCGAGACGCATGCGTGTTATTTTTTTTGATTCATTGTTTTAAGGGTCTTCTTCTATCTTCGGTGTTTTTCGTCCCGTTTGACAACTACACTTTGGATTACTTTTTATCTTATCGTTATGGGTTTTAATGCACAAAAATGTGTTTATTCGAGGAATCAACTTCTTGCCCTGAAGAATTCTCGTGCCGACGTGATGAGGGGGGCCTTGTCGTGGGTGCAGAGCCGGAGCTAAGGTGAAGGCCAATCGGCTAGCGGCGTTATAAGTCTTCGGTACCATCAATAATCATGGTAAATGTGAACTCTCTACCAAATAAGACCGATGAACTGGCTGTGCTGGTGAAAAACATCAAAGCGTACAGGGTGTGCAGTTTGCTGTGTTTTACGGAAACGTGGCTCACGTCTAGCATCCCGGAGCTACCCGGCTTCAGCGCTGTTAGGACAGACAGAGACACAAAAGCCTGCGGGAAGCGGGGAGGAGGTGGACTCGCTATCTACGTGAACACGAGGTGATGTAACCCTGGGCACAAAGATTTCCATCTACTGCAGGGACTTTTGGCATAGCGTTTGACGTCATCCACTTAGCTCTTGCTAAACTACAACACAGCACCCCGAGGCCATCCTGTTAATCTGTTAATAAACAACAAAAGTATACTGCTGGAAGTGTGAATTTCCCTACGAGGATGAATAAAGTATCTATCTATCTATCTATCTATCTATCTATCTATCTATCTATCTATCTATCTATCTATCTATCTATCTATCTATCTATCTATCTATCTATCTATCTATCTATCTATCTATCTATCTATCTATCTATCTATCTATCTATCTATCTATCTAGAAGTCATCCATTAGTGTTACCACTTTAGGTCATTCAGATTAAAAGTAAGATCAAAAATCCAGCCGGGCCCTACCTGCAGAGCTTAATGCTCAATTCGACCTTTCCGTGTAAGCCGATGTTTTGGTCAACATTGTTCACATTTCCATGCGATTTGTATGCAATCTCTTTTTGTCATTTTTACCAATGTGAATCTCCTGTGCCCGCTCCTGTGTCGCCAACTGCCACGGACTCTAATTGGCTTCCTGTCCTTATTTAAACCCATTCCTATCTGTCCTCTTTTGTCAGTCCGTCTGCGAACCTCAGTTGACACCAGGCAAGCCTTTTTCGACTCCTACCTGTTTTTTGCTCCTGTCTGTCCCCCGGCTTCGACCCATTTTTGATCCTGACCACGTCTACTCTCCCGTCCTGGCTTTCGACCTCTTTAGTCCCCGACCTTGTCGACTCTCCTTTCCTGGCTTACGACTTGCTTCTGACTCCCGAGCACAGTAGCCTGTGCCGGTTAGTGACCCGTTTTTCAGTTCCCGACACCGCCATCACTTGCCACGGAAGATCCACTTCCGCGTTTAGAGCGGCCTGCTTCCCGCGTCCAGCAATCCCCGGATCGTGGGCGCAACTCTTTCCCTTTCGTCTAATAAAACTTGTGGGAGGCATAACGCAAGTGGGTCCTGTCTCTGTTCTGGTCCTGACAAGTTGGGCATTAACACTTACTCATAGAGCAAACATTTAACATTGAACTTTTTAACGACACCCCAAACTACATACCACTAGGAGTGTTACAATAGGATTACATTCAACCAGTGCACCAACCTCAATTTTCGATGCCAGTGACATCAAGTGTCAAAATAATACACTCTGTTCCTTTAAACACTTTAGTTTTGAACAATGTTTGCTCCAATCCAAATGAGTTGAGGTGCACTTTTATCGTTTCTGTGAATACGAAGTGTATGCCGGTCGAACACAAGAACATTGTGTCGTTTCTTAAGAGTATGTCTGATTACATTTATGTCAGGAATGCCGATTGGTTGCTGACCAAGAACCACTTCTTTGTCCTATTCAAGCCCCCCAATCACTTTGCTCTGCTTTACTCAAATGTGATTAGAGAATTTTCGATAATATGTTCCAGAAAGTAAACGCAAGCTTGTGTTTTATCAGCACATCTTTGCGAGAGTCCGTTTGGAAATTGGAAGAGCTGGGACATTCTTCTTTGAGCACTTTGAGTCCGCTATACACTTGGACATGTTTCATACCAGGGATGTCCAATGTTGGGAGAAATATGAAATGAAATGAACTGATCTGCATTTATATAGCGCTTTTCAAGTCAAGACTTCCCAAAGCGCTTTACAGTGTGCTTCACATTTCCCAATAGCGGCCGTGCAGCCATGTAAGGCGCTAACCTGCTTATTGGGGGTATTAGGGGTTCAGTGTCCCACCCAAGGACACTTCGACATGTAACACGGAGGAACCGGGATTCGAACAGCGATCTCTTGATCCCAAGACGAGCGCTCTACCTCCTGAGCCACTGTTGCCGAAATAGGTTACTTAGTAATACGTTCTTGGAACACAATTACTTTTCTTGGTAACAAGTACTCTAAGAAGTAATCAATAGAAATTTGTAACTCACACGTCTGCGTTACTTTGCTACTTATTAAAAAGAGATCCAAAATGTCAACGCCATCTATAATTGTGTGTTTAATTACTGTTAAAAAAAATGTTAAAACTGTCATATTGTCAGATATAACGAAATTGTAAATAACAAAATTGTGAACATGCTTAATTGCTGTTAAGATTGTCGAGAAAAATTGTTCAAACCTCACATTGTTTATTTGCTGTTACTAGTGTCAATAAAATTGTTCAACCCCCCAAAAAAATCTAATCGTTACCTGTTCCCCCCTCGCTCAGGATATATCACTGAACCCTTATCCTGCTAGCATCACACCCATAATTAAATAATCAAAGAGTTAACATAGCCCTCCAGAGTACCATTCAATACAGTTACAGTGACAGTGTATCAAGCACAAAGTAAAATAATTTCTCCCTACTGATATTCTCCCTACACTATGTATTCAAATCTTACCCTGATGGCAAGAAGTCGCTTGTCAGTGAATAGGTTTCACTGACTGTGCACACTCTTTGGCACTGTAGGAGAAGTGTTGTCTTAATTTACAATAGCTCATGTACTGCTAATGCTAGATTGAGCAGTGTCGCAAGCTGAGTGTTAACGCTAGAAGTCATCCACTAGTTTTAGCACGTTAAGTCATTCAGATAAGAGGGAAGGTCCCAAAATCAAGTCAGAACCCAACCAAGAGTGCAGGTATTAAAGCCTGAAAGTAAAATATTGAAATCGAAGGGTCAGTTTAAATGTGCACATTATGATAGGCAGTGCATGAGGGGTTTGTTGTGTATACCGGAAAAACAAACCAATGGAAAAACAATAGGCGAAATGTGAACATTGAATTTACAGTAAAAGAGTGTCGAACTTTGGTCTTATTTTGTGTGAAATGAGTGCTCAAATTCATGCCCGGTGAAAAAAATTAAACCTCCTGGACATCACCCAGAAATTGAAAAAAAAATATATGATTTAAAGACAAAAGACAAAATAGATATGGAGTGTCTCAACTGATCTTTTGCAAGCTCTCAACATTGCACAGGCCAGGTAATATGAAAGCTTTTGCCATTTACATAGGTAAGTGTACATGTTTTCTTTAATTTATTTTAGTACAGTGGCTTGCGAAACTATTTGCCCTCCTTGAACTGTGTGACCTTTTGCCACATTTCAGACTTCAAACATAAAGATATAAAATTGTAATTTATTGTGAGGCATCAACAATAAGTGAGACACAATCATGAAGTAGAACACACTTTATTGGATATTTTAAACTTTTTTTAACAAAAAAAAACGAAAAAATGGGTGTGCAAAATTATTCATCCCCATTGAGTTAATACTTTGTAGCGCCACCTTTTGCTGCGATTATAGCTGTAAGTCGCTTGGGGTATGTCTCTATCAGTTTTGAACATCGAGAAACTGATATTTTTGCCCATTCCTTGCAAAACAGTGAGGTTGGATGGAAAACATTTGGAAAAAAGCAGTTTTTTTCATGAATACTGATGCGGGGCACCTGAGTCTGCTTCGTTGGCGCCAACAGGCGTGGACGCTGATTGGCTACTTCCTCTTTTTTAGAACCCTGCCTTCCTGACAGCACTCGTCGGATCGTTTTGTGAACCTACGCTGCTCGCTAG
This sequence comes from Urocampus carinirostris, assembly GCF_059441175.1. NCBI lineage: Eukaryota > Metazoa > Chordata > Actinopteri > Syngnathiformes > Syngnathidae > Urocampus > Urocampus carinirostris. The sequence goes on from NC_142358.1 coordinate 35,230,117, forward strand.
GCAAACTTTTGTGACTCCTGACTCTATCCTGCCCTGTTCTCTGTCTGATACTTGTTGCCGACCTGTTCTTTCGTCCCGAGCATCGACCTGTTTTGCCCTGTTTCCTGCCTGATTCCTGTTGCCAACCTCTTTTCTAAACTCGTCACCGCCCTTGCTCTCCTGTCACGGCTATCGATGAGTATTCCTGCTGCCAATGACTACCCCCTGCTCGACACTGAAGTGCCACTTCCGGGTTCCTGCTATCTGCTACCCGTGACCGACGATCCCCGCATAGTGGATGCAAGTCCTGTTCTCCTTCTTAATAAAAAGTGAGTTAAACAAACACAATTGGGTCCCGTCTCCGTTCCTGGTTTGTGACAGTTTTCAGTTCTTTCCACAGATTCTCAATTGGATTGAGGTCTGGACTTTGACTTGGCCATTCTAACACCTTGAAATATTTTTGGGTGAACCATTCCATTGTAGCTTTTGCTTTATGTTTCGGATTGTTGGTAGACAAATCTCCGTCCCAGTCTCAGGTATTTTGCGGACTCCGTCAGGTTTTCTCCCAGAATGGTCCTGTATTTGGCTCCATCCATCTTTCCATCAATTTTAACCATCTTCCCTGTCCCTGCTGAAGAAAAGCAGGCCCAAACCATGATGCTGCCACCACCATGCTTGACTGTGGGGATGGTGTGTTGAGGGTGATGAGCAGTGCTGCTTTTACGCCGAACATAACGTCTTGCATTGTTGCCAAAACGTTTGATCTTGGTCTCATCTGACCAGAGCACCTTCTTCCACATGTTTGGTGTGTCTCCCAGGTGGCTTGTGGGAAACTTTAAATGGCACTTTTTATGGATATCTTTAAGAAATTGATTCCTTCTTGCCACTCTTCCACAAAGGCAGGATTTGTGCAGTATACGACTGATTGTTGTCCTCTGGACAGATTATTTGTATGCGACTGTTTTTAAGCAGTTTTGGGGGTTGGCTTCAATTTGAATGTTTGCGCTAGTTTCTTAACTAGTTTCTTTCAGAGTCATGAGTTACTTTCGAACGTCAGTAATCCTGGGGGTTATACAATTCCCTTTTAAATGAAGTAACTAGTAATGTTCACTATTTTCTTTCTTTTTATCAATGCGCCCAACAATAGAGCTGGGATGGCTCAAGTTCTCCTTCAAGCACTTTAGGTCTACAACAGACACACACATTTTTCATATCAGTGCTGTCTGGCGAGTAGGTGTGTCTTTGTTTAGCGTCATGTTCCCGTTTTCAACCGCCGGCCGCCTCCACTCATCCTCATCTCCCTCGGCCCACTCCCACACCTGACTCCAAGTCCAAAGATATTTTTAGAGCACACTTGCTTTAAAGATGTCAGGTCCGGACTATGAAGAGGGTTTTTTTCTCTCTTTTTAAAGGAAACAGTCTGTTTCTCGTTTTGACCCCATATTATTTAATTTCCTACTCGGAAACCTCACTTTTTTTGACCTGTAATGGTTGAACTTATGTTAGATTTGTATGGACATGGAAGACAATAGAATTGAATGGAAGAGAATACAATTGTGTAGAAGAGAATAGAAGTGAATAGAAGAGAAGATAAGAAAAGAGAAGAAGGAGAGGAGGCGGAAGAGAAGAGAATAGAAGAGGGAGAGGAAGAGGAAGAGGAAGAGGAAGAGGAGAGGAGGAGAGGAAGAGGAGAGGAGGAGAGGTGAGGAGAGAGGAGAGAGGAGAGAGGAGAGAGGAGAGAGGAGAGAGGAGAGAGGAGAGAGGAGAGAGGAGAGAGGAGAGAGGAGAGAGGAGAGAGGAGAGAGGAGAGAGGAGAGAGGAGAGAGGAGAGAGGAGAGAGGAGAGAGGAGAGAGGAGAGAGGAGAGAGGAGAGAACAAAGTGAAGAGAACACAATACAATATGTCTTAATTTGCAACAATGTGAACATGGTTTGCAAGAGATTA
>NC_142358.1:36097039-36104539 GCF_059441175.1 Urocampus carinirostris
GGGAGGGGGATTAAGAGGGGGAGGGGAAGAAAGAGAGAGAGAGAAGAAAAATAGAGAAAAATGAGAGAGAATGAGAGACAAATAAAGATTTAAAAAAAGACAAAGAAAGAAAGAAAGAGAAAGAAAGAGAAGGAAAGGGGAAAAGTAACAATGAAAGAGACACTTTGAGAAAGAGAAAAAAGAGAAACAAAAAGGAAAAGGAGACAGAGAGAAAAAAAAAGATAAAAAAGAGGGAGAAAAGAGAGAGAGGCAGGGAGAGACAGGGAGAGACGGAGAGACAGAAAGAGTATGAAAAAGAAAAAGAAATACAGCTACATTTTGCTTTGGGAGTGTTGCCTGGCTTTGGTCACATCAAGTGGACACATTTCAAACAGCACCTCATTTTCCTCTTGTGCTTCTCAGCGTCATCTCACCGCATCTTTAACATATTACAACAAATTGAATTGTGAAAGGGCATGACTGGAACACGTGAAAACTACACAGACCACAGTGCAGAGGACTGCCGTGTCCCTTATTAACATTTGAAAAAAACAGCTTCTTCTTCTTCTTCTTCTTCTTCAAGGCAAGATTCTCCCGGCGTTTGTTTGTTTTGGGTGATGCAACGTAGCCGCGGCGACAAACAAAAGGGACTTGGGAGTGACATTTTCAATCCTTCCACGAGACTTTCTTCTTCTTTGATGGCTTGTTTACCAGCCGCGAGCTTGAAAAATGAACGCGATGACGAATATAACAAAAGAAGTGAAAGCGTTAGCTGCAGGGTCACGCATTCAATGATACCGGTTCTATATTTGCAAGCGAACCCGCGGAAGAGGTGCGGGGTTTATTTTTTTCAACCGCTCGATTAGTAACCACTTTAGGTGCGTAAAATCTCTAATAGCGGTGTTTTTTAACCTGGTCTAGGATACCACAGGATATTGCCCAATTTTTTTCTTTGGAAAAGGAAAAATCAAGCTGTTTTTCGGTATCATTTTTCGTCTAGTTGTGTTGAGTAACTGTAACATTCATTCATACCAGTAGGTGGCAGCAGATTTTATTTCATTTTATGCAATACATTACCTTTGTGCAAGAAAATTCAGGAAAACATCTTTAATCATTCGTTTTGAAGTTGTTACGAATTAACTCCAAAATAAGAGGTTCGGGGTTTATTATTTTCAACCGCTCGATTAGTAACCACATTAGGTGCGTAAAATCTCTAATAGCGGTGTTTTTTAACCTGGTCTAGGATTCCACAGGATATTGCCCAATTTTTTTCTTTGGAAAAGGAAAAATCAAGCTGTTTTTCAGTATCATTTTTCGTCTAGTTGTGTTGAGTAACTGTAACATTCATTCATACCAGTAGGTGGCAGCAGATTTTATTTCATTTTATGCAATACATTACCTTTGTGCTAGAAAATTCAAGAAAACATCTTTAATCATTCGTTTTTAAGGTGTTACGAATTAACTCCAAAATAAGAGGTTCGGGGTTTATTATTTTCAACCGCTCGATTAGTAACCACTTTAGGTGCGTAAAATCTCTAATAGCGGTGTTTTTTAACCTGGTCTAGGATACCACAGGATATTGCCCAATTTTTTTCTTTGGAAAAGGAAAAATCAAGCTGTTTTTCGGTATCATTTTTCGTCTAGTTGTGTTGAGTAACTGTAACATTCATTCATACCAGTAGGTGGCAGCAGATTTTATTTCATTTTATGCAATACATTACCTTTGTGCAAGAAAATTCAGGAAAACATCTTTAATCATTCGTTTTGAAGTTGTTACGAATTAACTCCAAAATAAGAGGTTCGGGGTTTATTATTTTCAACCGCTCGATTAGTAACCACATTAGGTGCGTAAAATCTCTAATAGCGGCGTTTTTTAACCTGGTCTAGGATTCCACAGGATATTGCCCAATTATTTTCTTTGGAAAAGGAAAAATCAAGCTGTTTTTCAGTATCATTTTTCGTCTAGTTGTGTTGAGTAACTGTAACATTCATTCATACCAGTAGGTGGCAGCAGATTTTATTTCATTTTATGCACTACATTACCTTTGTGCAAGAAAATTCAGGAAAATATCTTTAATTTTCTATTTTGAAGTTGTTAAGAATTAACTGCAAAATATAGGTAAGAGGTTCGGGGTTTATTTTTTTCAACCGCTCGATTAGTAACCACATTAGGTGCGTCAAATCTCTGATAGCGGTGTTTTTTAACCTTGTCTAGTACACCGAAGGATATTGCCCGATTTTTCCTTTGCAAAAAGAAAAATCAAGCCGTTTTTCAGTATCATTTTTCTGTTTCGCCCCGTTTTGATTTTGGTGTCCGGTCTCCAGTGTCTGGTATCGGGCCCGTCATTCTCGTCCTGTTATCTGTGATCTGTTATCAATCTTTTCAAATCCTGTTCTATCTGATATCGACATCATCTGTCCGGTATCGACTCGTGAAACTGGTATCGATCTCGTTGGTCTCTTGCTTTCTGTTGTTCCACGCCAGACTTCTGTCTTTCTTCTTTCGCTCAGCGATTGCCGGATCACTGGTGTTTTGTGTTAACGTGCATGACTGCCCCATTTCCCGTAAAATAAAAGCTTTTGTGAGTAACGTCACGCATTTGGGTTCTGTTCCTGGTCCAGTTCTTGAATCAGCTCTAGCAATCCGTTCTTAATAATTCTAATAATGCTTACGATACCGCGATTTCTTATTTTTGTTTTGTTTCTGTTTGCGGCCAATCATGTTGCTATTCTTTGATTCCACACCTTTAAGTGTCATGGTTGCCATGGTGCCCAATCAGCCCCGCCCGTGTGTGTCACGGTTGCCATGGTGTCAATTGGTCCCGCCCGTGTGGTGCCAGCTGCGGCTCGTTGAGAGATTGACTTTCTGTTTATATAAAGCTCAGCGCTCTCTTGCTTCAGGGTCAGCCCGTCAAACGAACTTCAGACCTGGGTTCTGACTCGATCCTGTTTTCTGTGATATCTCCAGTCAAGTGTTGTTCCCGTTTATTGTTGTCCCGTTTAATTTCGGGTTCCAGTTCAGTTTCCGCCTGTTTTTGTCCTGTTTATTATTTTCTCCAGTTTTCGTTCTCGTCTAGTTTCTCCCATACGAACTTCTGCCCCACAAGACGTGGGTTCTAACTCGATCCTGGTTTCCTGTAATATCTCCAGTCGAGTATTGTTTCTGTTTATTGTTGTCCTGTTTATTTCCGGGTTCCAGTTTAGTGTCCGTCTGTTTTTGTCGTGTTTATTATTTTCTCCAGTTTTCGTTCTCGTCTAGTTTCTCCCACACGAACTTCTGCCCCACAAGACGTGGGTTCTGACTCAATCCTGTTTTCCTGTGATATCTCCGGTCCAGTATTGTTTCTGTTTATTGTTGTCCTGTTTAATTCCGGGTTCCAGTTTAGTGTCCGTCTGTTTTTGTCGTGTTTATTATTTTCTCCAGTTTCTGTTCTCGTCTAGTTTCTCCCATACAAACTTCTGCCCCACAAGACGTAGGTTCTGACTCGATCCTGTTTTCCTGTGATATCTCCAGTCCAGCATTGTTCCCGTTTATTGTTGTCCTGTTTAATTTCGGGTTCCAGTTTGGTGTCCGTCTGTTTTTGTCCTGTTTATTATTTTCTCCAGTTTTCGTTCTCATATAGTTTCTCCCATACGAACTTCTGCCCCACAAGACGTGAGTTCTGACTCGATCCTGTTTTCCTGTGATATCTCCAGTCCAGCATTGTTCCCGTTTATTGTTGTCCTGTTTAATTTCGGGTTCCAGTTTAGTGTCCGCCAGTTTTTGTCCTGTTTATTATTTTCTCCAGTTTTCGTTCTCGTCTAGTTTCTCCCATACGAACTTCTGCCCCACAAGACGTGGGTTCTAACTCGATCCTGTTTTCCTGTGATATCTCCAGTCCAGTATTGTTCCCGTTTATTGTTGTCCTGTTTAATTTCGGGTTCCAGTTTAGTGTCCGTCTGTTTTTGTCCTGTTTATTATTTTCTCCAGTTTTCGTTCTCGTCTAGTTTCTCCCATACGAACTTCTGCCCCACAAGACGTGGGTTCTGACTCGATCCTGTTTTCCTGTAATATCTCCAGTCCAGTATTGTTCCCGTTTATTGTTGTCCTGTTTAATTTCGGGTTCCAGTTTAGTGTCCGTCTGTTTTTGTCCTGTTTATTATTTTCTCCAGTTTTCGTTCTCGTCTAGTTTCTCCCTTACGAACTTCTGCCCCACAAGACGTGGGTTCTGACTCGATCCTGTTTTCCTGTAATATCTCCAGTCCAGTATTGTTCCCGTTTATTGTTGTCCTGTTTAATTTCGGGTTCCAGTTTAGTGTCCGCCAGTTTTTGTCCTGTTTATTATTTTCTCCAGTTTTCGTTCTCGTCTAGTTTCTCCCATACGAACTTCTGCCCCACAAGACGTGGGTTCTAACTCGATCCTGTTTTCCTGTGATATCTCCAGTCCAGTATTGTTCCCGTTTATTGTTGTCCTGTTTAATTTCGGGTTCCAGTTCAGTTTCCGCCAGTTTTTGTCCTGTTTATTATTTTCTCCAGTTTTTGTTCTCGTCTAGTTTCTCCCATACGAACTTCTGCCCCACAAGACGTGGGTTCTGACTCGATCCTGTTTTCCTGTAATATCTCCAGTCCAGTATTGTTCCCGTTTATTGTTGTCCTGTTTAATTTCGGGTTCCAGTTTAGTGTCTGTCTGTTTTTGTCCTGTTTATTATTTTCTCCAGTTTTCGTTCTCGTCTAGTTTCTCCCATACGAACTTCTGCCCCACAAGACGTGGGTTCTGACTCGATCCTGTTTTCCTGTGATATCTCCAGTCCAGCATTGTTCCCGTTTATTGTTGTCCTGTTTAATTTCGGGTTCCAGTTTAGTGTCTGTCTGTTTTTGTCCTGTTGATTATTTTCTCCAGTTTTCGTTCCTGTCTAGTTCCTCCTGTTAATTTTCAAAATTCTGATCCGTTAGCTATCCTGCCTGTCACTTCCTGTCCGGTATCGACCCCATCTGTCCGATATCAACTCGGTCAATTGGAATCGGTCTCATCGGTCTCTGGCTTCCGGTCTTCCCACGCCAGACCGGCTACCTAACTTGATGACTCCCCATTTCCCGTCAAATAAAGGCTTGTGTGAGAACGTCACGCGTTTGGGTCCTGGTTCTGTCCTGGTTCTGACATAAAGAGCTGGTTTATTGAAATTCTCTTATCTGAGAGCCCTTCTCCCTGCCCTCCTTCAAATTCAAAATCCATTGATGTCTTCTCACATAGTAGTACGCAAAAAAAAACAGTCCCCCCACCTCCTTTCGTAGGCCACTCACGACCTCTGCACGACATTGAAGATGCACCGGCGAGAAAAAGCAATTCATTATTTCGGCGACGCCACCGCGAGCACGAATCCCGCCAATTTCACAATTCATTATCTGCAGATCCGAGCGGCTAATTCACAGATAAATCGACTGGAAACCAAAAAGGATACGTCTCGTGGACAACAAAGCGTCCAAAAATATCACGACACCTTTCCCCCGATTGGTACTTTCGGTTTTGCCGAGCGACCGGCGTTTTTTCTTTACTAATGTTCCAAAAGGTGACAGGATGATTGCTTGAAAGCTTCTTCCAAGTGGAAAGAAGCTTACGGGCCGGAAACCATTATCTGCACCGCTTATCCTCAGTAGGGTCGCGGGGGTGCTGGAGCCCATCCCGGCCATTTTCGGGCAGTGGGCAGGGGACACCCTGAAGTGGTTACTAGCCAGTTGCAGGGCACACAGAGACAGACAACTCACCCGCTTGTTCACACCCAGGGACAATTGCTAACCCTAACCCTAACCCTGACCAGTGTTCCCTCTAAGCTGCGCACAAGAAAATCTAGCCAGCGCACAAAAATGAAGGCTCAAAATAACTTATTAAGAAGCGACTTAAGTCAAAGTTACAGTGCATGAAGGTCAAAATACACGGGTTCCCCTGACGTTGTGTCCTAAATGCGGTATTTTGAAGTCAAACGAAGTTGAGTAAAGTTAGTAGAGTTTGTCGAGAACCGGCTCCTTCAGCTCGGCTCACTAAAAGGAACCGGCTCTTTTGGGTCCTAAACGGCTCTTCGGGTTGTTTTTGCTTCTTTCATCCCAACATGACCAAATATTAAGTAAAATTTTGCACAAAATGGCTTAAAGGAAGGGGGGAATAGAACAAAAAAGGAAAAAAAAAACAAAATGAAAAAGTAGTGAAAAGATGAGGAAAAAAAGAAACAAAAGGAAGAGAAGAAAAGAAGGAAAAATTTAGAAAAAAAAAGCCAGAAAAAAAGAAAAGAAAGAAATGTAGGAAAAAATAAATAGAGAACAAAAAGCTCGGAGAAAATAAACACCATGAGATTTTTTTAAAGGAATTTAAAAAAAAGTAGAAAAAAAACCTCAGCACACGCGCCAGCCACTGCGCCACCGTGCTGCCCACAACTTTAAACACGATATTAAACGTAATATACGGTCCTACATTTTAGATTTATCGATAAATCATCTTTTCATTTTCTCGCTTTTGTCCCGAAGGATTTTTTGTTTTATTTAATTGACTATAAGGGATTTAATATAATACAAATTTAATTTTGCTGAATGCAGTGGGGATTTTTCACAGGGATTAAGGACTTGGGGTCAGTGTGGCCTGGACAAGAATTATGTTTACATAAAAACGAGAAGGGGTGACGCGGAAAAAGGAGACGAGGTTTCTGATAAGCTTTCTTGTTGTGAGCCCTAGGGACGTGGTGGCGTCTTCCGGCGAGGAGGAGGTGTCGTTGGCACCTGGCCCGCCCCAGGGGAGGAGTCAGCACGCCCCATGGGAGGGGCCGATGCCCCGGCGTGTCAAAAGGACAGAACACGGAAGAGACAAACTGGAGCAAGGCTCGACGGAAACTAAGTAGACTAATTCGACAATTATTTGGCAAAATTCGTGTGTGTTTGGTTAATGGAGTCAGATAACTAGTTCGAACCATTTGGTAAACGTTACATTTTCAATCAGTCCTGGTAACAAATGATATCAATGGACCGGTCATGGACACATTAAACTACTAACAGATGAATATTGAAAAATTGAAATAGAATGGAAATAAAGAGAGTCGATTAGAGAGAAAGGAAAGGAAAAGAGAGAAAAAAAATAAGAGAAAAAGAGGGAGAGAAAAAGAGAGAGGGTGGCACAAAAAAGGAGAGAAAAAAATAGAGAAGCGAGAGTTAGAGAGAGAATGTGAGAAATAAAAGAGGTCAATAGAGAAATAGTGGGATAAAGGGAACGAAAGAGAGAGAAACAAAGAATTCCAAAGAGAAATAGACAGAGAGAAAGAGAGAAGGAGAGAAAAGAGAAGGGGAGAAAGAGAGAATGGGAAAGCAAGAGAGAGAGAGAGAGTGAGAAAGAGAAAAAAGATAGAGAAAAGAAAAAAAGTAAGAGAGACCAAAAGAAGGTCTAAAGACACAGATAAAGAAAAAGACAAAGGAACGAAGAAAGAAAAACAGAGAGACGGATAGAGTGAAAGATACAGAGAGAGAGAGAGAGAGAAAAAGAGAGAGAGAGAACGGAAGGAGAG
>NC_142358.1:36107039-36177039 GCF_059441175.1 Urocampus carinirostris
CAGCAAGAGAGTGAGAGAGAGAGAAAAGAGAGAGAGAGAGAGAGAGCAAGAGAGAAAATGTGAGAAACAAAAGAGATAAAAGAGAAATAGTGAGAGAGGGGGAAAGAAAGAGAGAGAAAGACAAAATATACGTTATCAAAGGCGAAAGGGGGCGAAAACGCAATCAATGCGCAACCTTGAACCGGAGTCCTTTACACAGCGTCCAATCCTGCTCGTCTGGCAGAATGACAGCAATTTTCTCTCCAATTTTTCGATCTGGAAAAACCGAACCTCGTGTTGATTTGTTGGACTTCTCGCTCGCCGCGGGGACGATTAGAGCGCACTAATCGTCTTGATTGCATCGAAGTCGCCGGGATTGATTCCGTTTCCGACCGGCGACCGGGAAACGGGACGCTAACCATTAGCGACGCTAACAGACAAGCTCCTAATTGCGAAGTGACATGCCGCCTTTTCCTGTCTTTACGGCACATTAAGACACGCTAGGGCCAGATCGGGCCCACGAGATAAGAGTGAGAGAAGCACAAGAGGAAAATGAGCTGTCGTTTTAATTATTTCCACCGGGATGTCAACAAAGCCAGTTAACACTTGCAAAGCAGTTGTGGTAGTATTTCTTCATTTCTCTCGGACTCACTTCTTTTTTATTTATTTCTTCCTCTTTTTCTTTCTCCTGTTCACCCTCTTTTTCTCTTTTCTCTATTTCTCTCGCACTCTCCAACTCTTTCTTTTTCTCTGTCTTGCTCTCTTTCTATTTTCTCTCTCTAATTTACACTTTAATTCTCTTTCTTTCTATTTTTTCTCTTTCTTTCTCACCCTCTTTCTTTCCCTTTTCAACTTCTCTCTCTCTCTCTCCCTCCCTCTTTTTCCCTCTCTCTCTCTCCCTCTCTCTCTCTCTCCTTCTCTCTCTCTCTCTCTCTCTCTCTCTCTCTCTTTCTCTCTCTCAGTCACCTTACTTTGTCTCTTTTTCTGCTGCTGACTTTTTCTTTCTGTCGTTTCACTTCTCTTATTCTTTTTATCTATCTCCTTTTCCACTTTCTGTTTCACTCTATATTCATTTCCCCCTTCTTCTCCACTCATATCTCTATTCTGCTCGCTCTTTTTCTCTCACTGTTACTCTGTCTCCCTTGTTCTCCCTATCTGTTTATCGCTCTCTCTTTCCCTCTCTCTTGCTCTCTCTCTCTCTCTCTCTCTCTCACCTTACTTTGTCTCTTTTCCTCCTGCTGACTCTTTTTCTTTCTGTCGTTTCACTTCTCTTATTCTTTTTATCTTTCTCTTTTTTCACTTCCTTTTTCTCTCTACATTTATTTCCCCCTTCTCCATTCATATCTCTATTCTGCTCTCTTTTTCTCTCACTGTTACTCTGTCTCCCTTGTTTTCCCTATCTGTTTATCGCTCTCTCTTTCTCTCTCTCTCTCTCTCTCTCTGTCTCTCTCTCTCTCTCTCTCTCTCTCTCTCTCTCTCCCACCTTACTTTGTCTCTTTTTTCTCTTGCTGACTCTTTTTCTTTCTTTCGTTTCACTTCTCTTATTCTTTTTATCTTTCTCTTTTTTCACTTTCTTTTTCTCTCTATATTCATTTCCCCCTTCTTCTCCATTCATATCTCTATTCTGCTCTCTCTTTTTCTCTCACTGTTACTCTGTCTCCCTTGTTCTCCCTATCTGTTTATCGCTCTCTCTTTCCCTCTCTCTTGCTCTCTCTCTCTCTCTCTCTCACCTTACTTTGTCTCTTTTCCTCCTGCTGACTCTTTTTCTTTCTGTCGTTTCACTTCTCTTATTCTTTTTATCTTTCTCTTTTTTCACTTCCTTTTTCTCTCTACATTTATTTCCCCCTTCTCCATTCATATCTCTATTCTGCTCTCTTTTTCTCTCACTGTTACTCTGTCTCCCTTGTTCTCCCTATCTGTTTATCACTCTCTCTTTCCCTCCCTCTCTTTCTCTCTCTTTTTCTCCCTCTCTCTTTCTTTTAAACTTACTAGCCCGGCCCCTGTGAGATTTGTTTATAGCATTTGTGGCCCCCAGCTAAAACCAGTTTGACACCCCTGCGCTAGGGGTTGTTTTTTCAGGAACTTTCTAGACATGTTTAATATTCATTTCGGAGGAAAACATTTGCAAGTAATTTAGTCGAGTGACTAAAATAGTTTAACATGATTGATTTGCATAGGTAACTCATAATTAATTTGATTAACTAACTACATTTGTGATTAACTTAATGCAATGTTCATAGGCAAATTGAACACTACGTGGGGGGTTGTTTTTTCAAGAACTTTATAGACACGTTTATACATCTATTTCGGAGGAAAACGTTTGCGAGTAATTTAGTCGAGTAATTGAAATATCTTAAGATGATTAATTTGCATAGATAATTCATAATTAATTTGATTAACTAACTACATTTGTGATTAACCTAACAATACATTGTTCACAGGCAAAATGAACACTACGTGGGGGGTTGTTTTTTCAAGAACTTTATAGACACGTTTAAATATTCATTTCGGAGGAAAACATTTGCAAGTAATTTAGTCGAGTGATTTAAATAGTTAACTCATAATTAATTTGATTAACTAACTACATTTGTGATTAACTTAATGCAATTTTCAAAGGCAAAATGAACACTACGTGGGGGGGTTGTTTTTTCAGGAACTTTCTAGCCACGTTTAAATATTCATTTCGGAGGAAAACATTTGCAAGTAATTTAGTCGAGTGATTAAAATATTTTAACATGATTGATTTGCATAGTTAACTCATAATTAATTTGATTAACTAACTACATTTGTGATTAACTTAATGCAATGTTCATAGGCAAATTGAACACTACGTGGGGGGTTGTTTTTTCAAGAACTTTATAGACACGTTTATATACTTATTTTGGAGGAAAACGTTTGCGAGTAATTTAGTCGAGTAATTGAAATATTTTAAGATGATTAATTTGCAGAGATAATTCATAATTAATTTGATTAACTAACTACATTTGTGATTAACCTAACAATACATTGTTCACAGGCAAAATGAACACTACGTGGGGGGTTGTTTTTTCAAGAACTTTATAGACACGTTTATACATCTATTTCGGAGGAGAACGTTTGCGAGTAATTTAGTCGAGTAATTGAAATATTTTAAGATGATTAATTTGCAGAGATAACTCATAATTAATTTGATTAACTAACTACATTTGTGATTAACTTAATGCAATGTTCATAGGCAAATTGAACACTACGTGGGGGGTTGTTTTTTCAAGAACTTTATAGACACGTTTATACATCTATTTCGGAGGAGAACGTTTGCGAGTAATTTAGTCGAGTAATTGAAATATTTTAAGATGATTAATTTGCAGAGATAACTCATAATTAATTTGATTAACTAACTACATTTGTGATTAACTTAATGCAATGTTCTTAGGCAAATTAAACACTACGTGGGGGGTTGTTTTTTCAAGAACTTTATAGACACGTTTATATATCTATTTCGGAGGAAAACGTTTGCGAGTAATTTAGTCGAGTAATTGAAATATCTTAAGATGATTAATTTGCATAGTTAACTCATAATTAATTTGATTAACTAACTACATTTGTGATTAACTTAATGCAATGTTCTTAGGCAAATTAAACACTACGTGGGGGGTTGTTTTTTCAAGAACTTTATAGACACGTTTATACATCTATTTCGGAGGAAAACGTTTGCGAGTAATTTAGTCGAGTAATTGAAATATTTTAAGATGATTAATTTGCAGAGATAACTCATAATTAATTTGATTAACTAACTACATTTGTGATTAACTTAATGCAATGTTCATAGGCAAATTGAACACTAAGTGGGGGGTTGTGTTTTCGGGAACTTTATAGACATGTTTATATACTTATTTTGGAGGAAAACGTTTGCGAGTAATTTAGTCGAGTAATTGAAATATCTTAAGATGATTAATTTGCATAGTTAACTCATAATTAATTTGATTAACTAACTACATTTGTGATTAACTTAATGCAATGTTCTTAGGCAAATTAAACACTACATGGGGGGTTGTTTTTTCAAGAACTTTATAGACACGTTTTTAGATCTATTTCGGAGGAAAACGTTTGCGAGTAATTTAGTCGAGTAATTGAAATATCTTAAGATGATTAATTTGCAGAGATAACTCATAATTAATTTGATTAACTCACTACATTTGTGATTAACTTAATGCAATGTTCACAGGCAAAATGAACACTAAGTGGGGGGGTGACATGAGGAGAGTAAGAGTAAATAGTCAGATAGAGTGTTAAACAAAAAGCCAGATAGCTAACAAGAAAGGAGGCCACAATTTAGGATAATAACTAACTAAAAGGGTAAAATGTTAGCGAGATAGCATGCAATAAATCTAAAAAGCTAGCCAGATAGCTTGCAAAAAAGGTAAAATGTTAGCAAGATAGCATTTAACAAATCTAAAAAGCTAGCCAGATAGCTTGCAAAAAAGGTAAAAAGCTAGGGAGATGGCCATCATCAAAGGTATAAAGCTAGTTATATAGCTTGCGAAATAATTGAAAAAGGTAGCTTGATAGTTAGCTCGACAAGTAAACAGGTAAAAAATTAATAGTTAGTTAGATAGCTACTGTTGCTAAAAGAGTTAAAATTCATCTAAATAGGTGGAGAGAAAGCTAAAAACAAAGCTAGATAGCTAGTTTGAAAGAAGGCCAACATTTAGCTTGATAACTAGAAAAAAAAGTAAAATGTTAGCTAGAGAGCATGCATAAATGCAAAAAGCTAGCTAGATAGCTTTTTAAATAACTAAAAAGGTAGCTTGATAGTTAGCTAGTAAGGTAAACAGGTAAAAAACTAACATGGCGCTAGAAAGCAACCTGAAAGAGTTAAACACTATCTAAATAGCTGGATAGAAAGCAATAACAAAACTAGATAGCTAGCTGGAAAGGAGGCCAACATTTAGCTTGATAATTAGCAAAAAAAAGTAAAATGTTAGCTAAATAGCATGTATAAATGTATAAAGCTAACTGGACAGCTTTCTATATAGCTAAAATGGTAGCTTGATAGTTAGCTAGAAAGGTAAACAGGTAAAAAACTAACAGGGAGCTAGATAGCTAGCTATCTAAATAGCCGGATAGAACGCTATAACAAAACTAGATAACTACCTGGGAAGGAGGCCAACATTTACCTTGGAAACTAGCAAAAAAAAACAAAAAATTAGCTAGATAGCATGCAGGAATGTAAAAAGCTAGCTAGATAGCATGCTAAATAGCCAAAATGGTAATAATAATAATAATAATGCATTTTATTTAAAAGCGCCTTTCAGGCCACCCAAGGACACTGTACAGACAATGAAAAAAATACAATTTAAAAAGTTGTAAGCGAAATAATAAATAAAAACAAGACATAAAATCATAAAAACATAGGAAATGGAGAAGCTATGTGTTGTAGGCAGTCCTGAACAGGTGTGTTTTTAGACGGGACTTAAACGTGGAGAGAGGTGTGCAGTTTTGGAGGTCCGGAGGTAGATTGTTCCAAAGCTTGGGAGCAGCGCAATTGAAGGCTCTGGCTCCCATGGTGCTCAGATGGGCAGGGGGCACTGACAGTCGGAGGGAGGACGAGGATCTGAGGGAGCGAGTGGGGACGTGCACCTGGAGAAGGTCGGACAGGTAAGGAGGAGCCAGGTTGTGAATGGCCATATATGTATATAGGATCAGTTTGTAGCTGATGCGATGCTGAATAGGAAGCCAGTGTAGCTGTTGGAGAACGGGGGTGATGTGCTGCTGGGAAGATGTTTTTGTGATGATGCGAGCAGAGGCATTTTGAACCAGCTGAATTTTATGGAGGGACTTTTGAGGAAGGCCGTAGAAGAGAGCATTGCAGTAGTCAAGGCGGGATGTGACAAGACTGTGGACGAGAATAGCAGTGGTGCGGGGGGTGAGGGAAGGGCGGAGTCTGGTAATATTGCGGAGGTGGAAATAAGCAGTGCGGGTGATGGTGTTGATATGTGAGTGGAAGGTAAGCATGCTATCCAGGATGACACCCAGACTCTTGACCTGGGGGGAGGGGGACACTAAGGAGCTGTCGATGTTGAGAGAGAAATTGTTTACTTTGGATAAAGTGGATTTGGTGCCAAGAAGGAGGAATTCTGTTTTATTGGCATTTAATTTAAGAAAGTTTGTTGAGAACCATGTTTTGAGTTCGGAAAGGCAAGAGGTTAGGGAGGGAGGTGGGAGTATGGAGTTTGGTTTGCAGGAGAGGTAGAGTTGGGTGTCATCAGCAAAGCAGTGAAAGTGGATATTACATTTGCGGAGGATATGACCAAGAGGCAAGAGGTAGACGATGAAGAGAAGAGGACCTAAGACAGATCCCTGGGGAACACCTGTGGTGACTAGGGAGGGCTTTGAGGTGAAGGATTTCAGCTGGACAAACTGAGTGCGGCCAGTGAGGTAGGAATGGAACCAACTGAGGGGAGTATGGGTGAGACCAATGGAGGAGAGTCTATTGAGGAGGATAGGGTGAGAGATTGTGTCGAAGGCGGCGCTCAAGTCTAGGAGGATGAGGATGGAGACTAAACCGGAGTCAGATGCTATGAGGAGATCATTTACAATACGGATTAGGGCAGTCTCTGTGCTGTGGCGGGGGCGGAAACCAGACTGAAAGGGCTCATAGAGAGATTGGAGGGACAGGTGCGAGTGGAGTTGAGCAGCAACAGTTTTTTCAAGGATTTTTGAAATAAATGGAAGGTTGGAGATGGGGCGGAGGTTGTCAAAGTTGTTGGGGTCAGCACCATGTTTTTTCAGCGTAGGGGTAACAGCAGCGGTTTTGAAAAGTGATGGGACAATACCAGAAGAGAGTGAGGAGTGGATAATGGCAGATATGAGAGGAAGCAGGGAAGGGAGGCAGGATTTAACAAGGGATGAAGGGAGGGGATCGAGCTGGCAAGTGGTGGGCTTGGATTTGAGTATGAGGTTGGATAATTCAGCAGTCGTGGGTGGAGCAAAACTGGAGAAGAAGTGACAAGGAGAAGGAATTTCAGATGGGGAGGGAGCAGACAGGTTTTGATGGAGTTGGTGATGAATCTTAAGGATTTTGTGATTGAAGTACTCCATTATGGAGTTGCAGGTTGCTGTGGAGTACAGGTGGAGGGGGAGAGAATTTGGTGGCTGGAGGATTTTGTTCATGACAGAGAAGAGAGTTCTTGAATTTCCTTCGTTGGAAAGGATGAGGCCGGAGTAGTAGCTGGATTTGGTTTGTGCAATTTGGTCCTTGTATTTAGCAGTATGGGTAATGTACATGTCCTTATGGATGGTGAGGTCGGTTTTCTTATAGAGTCGCTCGAGTTGGCGGTTCTTTGATTTCATTGACCGAAGAGCGGGTGTAAACCAGGGGGCAGATGTGGAGAATGAGGCAGTCCTGGTTTTCAGGGGGGCAAGAGAATTTAGAATATTTGTGAGGCAGGCATTGTAGTGAGTGGTGAGGTCATCCGGGCTTGAGAGAGCTTCTGGGGGTGGGGAACGGTCAATAATGGAGCAGAGGGTGTCAATGTTGATATTTTTGGTATTACGAAAAGAAATGAGACGGGAGGTTTTGACAGTAGAGAGACAGAGTACGGTGTTAAAAGTGAGGAGGACATGAGGTTCGGGTTCGCGCCCCGGCCGAGTCATTCCTAAGACTTAAAAAGTGGTCGGCGGCGCCCTCTCTTGGCTGCGGCTGCATCGGGTCAGATGCAATCGACATTTCGTTCTGTGTACATTGTTACACAGAATGACAATACAAGGAAATTATTATTATTATTATTATTATCAGATTAATAATGTTGGCAAGCTGTTTGGATTTATTTTCATTTTGTTTCTGTCGCATTTGATGTTCGTTTTGCCGGAGATCAAAGAGATCAAAGCCAGGAGAGAAAGCTTACCACGTGTTGTGTGTCATAATTTTATTCATATTTAGTTTATTTTGTCTTTTATTAGCATATTTGGTATTGGAGTAATCCAAAAGTAATTGAAAGTACCGTATTTTCCCCACTATAAGGCGCACCTAAAAGTCTTAATTTTTTTCAAAAGCAACCATGCGCCTTATAATACAGTGCGCCTTATATATGGATCAATATTAAGTCGCAAAGTCTTGCAACTAATGCAACAGCCGCCGACTCGATTTCCCCCCGAACGTGAAGTAGTCCGCGGTGTATGATGGGATTTATATACCGGCGTTTCATTGGCTAACCAATGTGTCAATCATCTTTTGAATTGATCACTATTGGCTAAATTTATTCGGAGGTAAAGGGGGCGGATCCCTTTCATCATTTACGGGCTGCCATAGGCTGAAGCGGCAAAACAAAGCCTGCAATTGGCCGAAAAAGATGAATGCGTGTAGCACGTGGTTGACGGCATACAGAAAGCATTTTTTTACTATTCTGTATTTGTAAATATTTTATTCTCCTGGATTTACTAAACTCACGGATATAAGAGGACCATGGCTGCACATTATTATTATTGAACACAACGACTTCGGTGAGCTACTTTGGCTATATATTTTCCCTGTATCTTGTTTCAGACTGAACTCGATGTTTCTGTGATAAGCGGTGCAGATAATGGATGGAATGGAGTGTCTATTTTTAAATTAAACTCAATTCCAAGTGTTTATTGTCATATGCACAGTAAAGTTGCGAGCGAAAATAGAAACTAAGGAATGGTTGGCATTTCTTGAATCCCAGGACTTTAACCTGCCGAATGATGGAACGATGCATTTGAGTGACATCGTACGGACACTGCATCCGCACGTGTTCTCGACACGTATTTGCGTCTTTGCAAGCTTTGGGAATGTTAAGGGGGTAATAAGTTGGACTGAACTATCCGACTGTTTTGTCGACGTTCCCATTCTAGCGCCTTATAATACGGTGCGCCTTATGTATGGAAAATATAGGACCAAAAACTATTTTTTGGGGTTGCGCCCTATAACCCGGTGCGCCTTATAGTGCGGAAAATACGGTTTATATATATACACAGGGTTGGGTAGGGTTACTTTAACTTGATTACTTTCAATTACTTTTGGATTACTCCAATACCAAATATGCTAATAAAAGACAAAAGAAACTAAATAGGAATAAAATGACTCAATTTTGTGCAGGCTTGGGGAGTAACGGAATACATGGAACGGCAAAAAAGATGTTGGAAAGCTGTTTGGATTTATTTTCATTTTGTTTCCGTCGCATTTTATGTTCGTTTTGCCGGAGATCAAAGAGATCAAAGCCAGGAGAGAAAGCTTACCACGTGTTGTGAGTCATCATTTTCTTCATATTTAGTTTCTTTTGTCTTTTATTAGCATATTTGGTATTGGAGTCATCCAAAAGTAATTGAAAGTAATCCAGTTAAAGTAACCCTACCCAACCCTGGGCGCTTTGATGTTAAATGTATTATTACTATTTTCAATTTCAATTTTGGGGGGGGAAACACTTCAAACCGTGTCTCAGGTCTCCATCTTGGCTACCATCTCATTATTCATTGGTCGTCCCCTGCGACATAAAATCTTCTTTATGTGTCGTCAATTTCCCCGTTTAATGTTTAATTATGATACTAGAGCGACCATAACACTTTTAGTTTCACACCTCCGGCCTTAGAGGCTTTTACACGGACCATCAAAGCTGTCCTTTTCACGGTGGAGGCGCCGGACACTTCCGAGGACCGAAATAGTGAGTCCCGTAAAGAGCACTCCCTGAAATCTTTATAGCCGTCTTCGTTATTAAGATTGTCGATTTTACAATGATCAAACTTTATAAACTTGATGCCGGGACTCCTTCTATCGGCGTTTATCTTTCTTCCAAATGCTGTTAGCTGAAGCCGTTAGCATTAGCCATAAAACCACACTAATAACAGTAGTGTCAAGCAATAAGGTGGAAAATGACACGCTGAACTTTTTTTAATTCAATAAAAAAGGGTAGGATGTCAGGACCAGAACGGAAACAGGACCCACTCGCGTAACGGATCGCAAAGTGAAATTGCCGTAGAGCAGGGGTGTCGAACTCGTTTTAACTCGGGGGGCCACACGATAGAACAAACGGAGGCCGGACTAGTAGATTAAAGAGAAAGAAAAAGAGAGATAAAGAAATAAGAGAATGAGGGAGGGAAAAGGAGAGAGGGCGGGACAAAGAAAGAAAAAGAGAGAGAGGGAGAAACCAAAGAGATAAAAAGTCATGAGGAGGGAAAGAAAGAGAGAGGAAGAAAGAAATCCAAAGAGAGATAGAAAGACAGAAGGAGAGAAAAGAGAAAAGAAAGCATGAAGGGTAGAAGGAGAGAAAGAGAAAAGAGAGAAAAGGAAAAAAAGGAAGTTAGAGCAAAAGAAGTTAAAAAGACACAGAGAGAGAAAGAAAAAAAGAGCAACAAAGGAAGAGAAAAAGAGAGACACAGAGAGTGAAAGAGACAGAGACAGAGAGAGCAAGAGAGAGAGAGAAAGAGAGAGAGAGAGAGAGAGAGAGAGAGAGAGAGAGAGAGGGAGAGAAAGAGAGAAAGAGAGAGCAGGAGAGAGAGAGAGGGAGAGAGCATGAGAAACAAAAGAGATAAAAAAGAGTTTTGAGAGAGGGGGAGAGAAAAGGGAGAGGAAGAAAGAAATCTAAAAGAAATAGAAAGACAGAAGGAGAGAAAAGAGAAACAAAAGTTCAAAGGGTAGGAAGAGAGAAAGAGAAAAGAGAGAAAAGGAAAAAAGGAAATTAGAGCAGAATAAGTTAAAAAGACACAGAGAGAGAAAGAGACAAAGGGCAACAAAAGAAGATAAAAAGAGAGACACAAAGAGTGAAAGAGACAGAGACAGAGAGAGAGAAAGAGAGAAAGAGAGAGAGAGGGGGAGAGAGCATGAGAAACAAAAGAGATAAAAAAGAGAAGTCGTGAGAGAGGGGGAAAGAAAGGGGGCGGAAGAAAGAAATCCAAAGAGAAATAGAAAGACAGAAGGAGAGAAAGGAGAAAAGAAAGTGCGAACAGTAGGAAGAGAGAAAGAGAAAAGAAAGAAAAGGAAAAAAAGGAAGTTAGAGCAAAAGAAGTTAAAAAGACGGGCCGGATTTAATCCCTTAGCGTGCCTGATCTGGCCCGCGGGCCGCCTGTTTGACGCCTGTGGGTTAAAATCTCCCTCACAGTTCAAAAATTTGCTGAAAGATTGACTAACACATAAGCTACAAGCTGGGCAATATCTGAAATTTGATTCTGTACTGTTTGTACTGTAATTTCTGATTTAAATCTTGTTCTTGAAGGCACCACCCAGATGAAGCACTGTCTTGTGGGATAATAGGTCCGTTTCTGCCAGGACATGATGTGCATCTAACCTTTCTTTCCAAACCTAAGTAAAAAAAATTACCTCAGTTCCAACTCGTCTAACCCATTCCAATTTGTAGACGCGAAGGGAAATAAAAAAAGTAGCCTGAGTTCCGTATAATGCGTTTAATGGAGATATTTGAAAGCCAGTCTGGTTTGCTTTTCTCCTGTTGCTAGTTTTCAGTGTAAAAGAAGATGTCACGGTTGCCGTGGCGCCCAATTGGTCCCCGCCGTGTGGCGCCAGCTTCTGTCACGGTTGCCAGGGCGCCCAATTGGCCCCACCCATGGACACCAGCAGAAACAAGTTGACAGATGCTCCCTGTGACTACTTAAACGCTGTCCTGTGAGTTGCCTTTTGTCGGAGCGTCTGCGAAACTCTGTTTTGACACGTCAAGCCCTGAGAGTCTCAGTTTTTCCTGTGTTTTTGCTCCTGTTTTGCCAAGCCAAGTGAATCTCCGTTTTTTTCCTGTGTTTTTGTTCCTGTTTTGCTCTTGCCGGGATCTGTTTGATTTTGACCACTTCCGTGTTTCAAGCAATCCACTATAAACTGTGATTCATGTTACGCGAGTGGGTTCTGCTTTCTGTTTCCTGTCTTGGTCCTGACAGAGGAAGTTAGCTAGTTAGTAGAAGTACATGACGCTAGCTTTAGTCACAGAAGATGCTAGTTTCTGACATAAAGGGTGACGCTAGTTTTTGGATTACTATACTAATTTTTTAGTTTTGGACCTGTAGGAAAATTTCACCTGTTTTTGTTAAAGACGATGATGCTAATTTTGGTGTGGAAGAAGAAGCTAGCTGTTTAGAGCAGAAGATGGAAATTTGATATTGGCCTTTACAGAAAACTGTGCTACCTTTCTGTCAAAAACCGAAACGGGATCAGGACCCAATCGCGTGACGTTCTCACACAAGCCTTTATTTCACGGGAAATGGGGAGTCATGCACGTTCGGCAGCCGGTCTGGCATAGAAAGACAGGAAGCCAGAGACCGACGAGATCGATTCCAATTGCCCTAGTTGATATCGGACAAATGGGGTCGATACCGGACAGGATGGCACAGACAGGATAGATAACGAATCAGACTATCGAAAATAAACAGGACAAACTAGACGGGAAGAAAAACTGGAGAAATTAACAACAGGGCAAAAACAGACGGAAACAAAACTGGAACCCGAAATTAACCAGGACAAAAATTAACGGGAACTGGAGATATCAACAGGAAAACGGGACCGAGTCAGAACCCACGTCTTGTGGGGCAGAAGTTCGTTTGACGGGCTGACCAAGGGAGCAGGTGAGCGCTGAGCTTAATACAGGCAGAAAACCAATCTCTCAACGAGCCGCAGCTGGCGCCACACTGGCGGGGCCAATTTGGCACTATGGCAACTGCGACACACACGGGCGTGGCCAATTGGGCGCCATGGCAACCATGACACTTCAGTCGTAAGGAAAAACTATACATTTTATCAAAGAATATGACTTAGATTTTAATAGTAGAAGAAGAAACCAGTTTTCAGTGTGGAAGAAGACAATGCTAGTTTTTGCACATAAAGAAGAACATACCAAATTGGGGAGTAGAATTAAATAATGTTTAACCATTTCTAGCGTGGAAGACGTTAAAGATAATTTTTGGCAAAGAAGAAGAACAAGAAGTTTTTTGGTGTTGAACGATATAATGGGTTGAAAAATATTACACTCTTTCAGTGTAGAAGATGCTAGCTTTTGGCAGACAATTGAACAATTGAAGTTAAATTAGCTTTCAGCGTAAAAGAAGATGCTTATTTCTAGTGTATAGAAAATTTGTGCTAACCGTTAGCGAATAATGAACCCCCCGCTGGTTTTCGCCATATAAAAAAAAATGGTCCTGTTGAAGAATTTGACACAAGTTTCTGGTGTAGAAGATGAAGCTAGTTCCCATATGATGAGTAAATAACGCTAGTTTTGTTTTGAAGAAGACCACGCTAATTTCTGGCAATATTGGAATGTCATTCATGAGTTCAAACATCTTCTCAAACAAAAATACCGATGCAAAATGAGCGGTATCTAGACATGTGTAAAGTAGGCTTAAACGCATTTGCTCACGGTGTGTATTTCTAATCAGTTGATGTTCCTTTCGGCCGTCTCTTAGTCTTCCTGTCTTTGTTTAAAGGTGTTGGTACTTTTCCATGGGGGTGGTCTTATGTCTTTGTCTCAACATACCTTTCCATGTCTTGTAGTTTCAATAAAACACAGAGGCAGTTGGGGGGGTGAAGAGTGCTGCAGCCGGTTAAAAACTTAACAAGTCTTTGCCTGATTTTTCTTCTACCGTTAGCCAATTTATAGCTCTCCCGCACGTCAGTGGTCTGCTTCTAAGACCCCCCCAACATGAAATTAGAATATATTTAGTTCAATGTGTTGCTAAATTGTTTGTATTCTAATTTCTGATTTGAATGTTAATCCTGTTGTAGCACTGCCCTGTCCTCCTAGTGGCAGGAATCGGGTATTAAAGGCATTTATTTCAGGACATGATGTTCCTGAAATCCCTTCAGCTCCAACTCATAAAACCAATTCCAATTCTTGGACACGAAGGCAAATAAAAAAGTAGCCTGAGCCCCGGATAATGTGTTTGATGGAGGCATTTGAAAGCAAGTCTGGTTTTCTTCTCTCCCGGCCTCACTCCGAGCCCATCCGAGCCGTTTTATTTTTTTCTCTCGCTCGCTCGAATCGACTGGGGGTGATGTCACCGTGCCCGAAAAAGGGACATCATCATCATCATCGTGACTCAGGCGAAGAGCAGATGAGGCGGCCGAACACCTTCTATCGAGCTATTATCACACAATCCGGTTTTCATTTTTTTTAGGGTTTGTGTTCATGTGGAATAATGGACAGATTTGTCACCGCAAGGACGCAAGAGAATGGACACAGGCTGGATTTGTTTCTTGGCATCTTAATGGCATCTATTAGAATGAACAGATTTGTGTCCTGGCGTACCAGTTAACTTCAAGGACCAATGCATTCATTTGCGTCACAACCTTAGTGAAAAGTAATGGGTCCCGGAGACTCGCATGCTCAAAAATCTATGGGTCCCAACCAATGTCCCCTGTAATTTTCCAGGGGTCTGAGCGTTCGCACAAAGTCGGTGAGCAACGCTTGAAACAACAGTGAGCAACCATAATCCCAAGTGTGGCAAGATAATTCATTATCAAACATGTCCAAAACTTGACATCAAGTTACATTTTGCTGGGTTTCCGGCAATGCAAAATTATTTTTCTCTTTTGAATGAATTGACTCATGTACTATTGCAAAGGTTGTAGAGCCTACAAACGTCGTTTGTTCTTACAATTCTTTCACAAGATATCCATTTCTTTTTTTTTCCTGATAAATTTTGTCGCATAACATTAACATTTAGTGGAAGTACAATTTTGGCAACAAGATTCACTTGATATAATTGGAAATTATTTGAATGCAACACAAACTTTTTCTTCTTTTTTCTGTGTTATTTTTTCTACTTTCTAAAAAAATCATTTTAAAAAAAGTCTCATTGTGTTTATTATTTCTGAGCTGTAAATTTTTTTTTTGTTCTCTGTTTCCTTTTTTTCCTACATTTCTTTCTTTTCTTTTTTTCTGGCTTTTTTTCTAAATGTTTCCTTCTTTTTTTTTCTCTTTCTTTTGTTTCTTTTTTTCTTAGCTTTTCACTACGTTTTCATTTTGGTATTTTTTTTTTTTCTTCTATTCCCCCCTTCTTTTAAGTCATTTTGTGCATAATTTTACATAATATTTGGTCATGTTGGGATTAAAGAATTAAAAACAACCTGGCGGCGCCCCTGTTCGGCTGCGGCTGCATCGGCTCGCAACGGTTTTTTACACGTCGGCCATAAGATCCAGTCTTCGACTCAGTTTTGATGGCGCACAAAGTCGGCTCGAACTGCAGATTAAGATACGATCGCAGTTTATTTGCTGGATATGCGATCATCCAGACATCAAGCGCTCGGTGCTACGACCACTCGGGAGTGTTTATTAGCCACGGACTGCTATGTCAACAAGACCCAGCGGCCTACAAAGCAGCGAAGCAGAGTGGCAATACAGCGGCGTGACCGGAGGAGAAAGCGAGGTTGTCGGGCCGGGCTAACAGCTAGGCTAAAGGCTAAACCCTGCAAAACGCCTCTCCCATCCATTTTCCTCTCCAACGTTCGCTCTCTGGACAATAAACTGGACCATTTAACAACTGGAAGTGGCATCGAACCGCGAGATGACGAACTGTTGCGCTAAAATTCTGACGAAGACATGGTTAATCTTATCTATCCCGGCTGACGTTCAAAGAAACTGTGCGGGTCAGATGTATCGACATTTCGTTCTGTATACACGTGTACACGAATGACAATAAAGTAAATCTGAATCTGAATCTGAAGAGCCGTTTAGGACCCGAAAGAGCCGGTTCCTTTTAGTGAGCCGAACCGAAGAAGCCGGTTCTCGACGAACTCTACTAACTTTACTCAACTTCGTTCTACTTCAACTCGACTTCAAAATACCGCATTTAGGACACAACCTCAGGGGAACCTGTGTATTTTTACCTTCATGCACTGTAACTTTGACTTCAGTGGCTTCCTAATTAGTAATTTTGAGCCCTCATTTTTGTGCGCTGGCTAGATTTTCTTGTGCGCTGAGAATGTGCGAGCAGTGCGCTTAGAGGGAACACTGGTCCCAACAGAGATTTATGGGTAACAAATATTTTGTGTTATTGAAGTTGAAATTGTAATTCGGCGACAAATATATAATATAAATCTATATATTCATTCAGTTTTAATCATCACAGTTTATTGGTAATACAAAGCAGTTATCACTTCAGATTTTTCAGTTCACAATATTAGAATAGAATAAAATAGAATATACCTTTATTGTCATTGTTACAAAATGGGTTGAACATATTGTGACAACGAAATTGGACATGGCACTCCAGTTTCACATTTAACAGTGAGGATAAAAGAAAACAAAGAAGATAAAGGAACTAAGAAGATAAAGGTTATAATTTACACAATATTTACGCAAGAAATGTCGGCATGTAGGATGTTACATACAGTTTTGGGATCGTTTGTACATTATACAAAATAATATTGCTGAAATATTAATCTATATTTTCATTTAGTTTTAATCATCACAGTTAATTGGTAATACAAAGCAGTTATCACTTCAGATTTTTCAGTTCACAAAAATATTGTACATTATCCAAAATAACATGTAGCCTCCATTATCATCCTCCTCATCGTGTAACCAGAATATCATTTGGCCATTTTGGCAGAAAAGTCCTTTTCTTGCTAGGTGTTTTCTTTTGTTTATTTTCTTTCGTCGAATCGTTCGCTTCGACACACGTGTTTTCCTTGCCTCCGCGATCTTCCGAAGATTTACTCCGCCGTTTTTTTGTGCTGGAATTATTGCCGTTGTTATCACTTTCTCCATTATGTTTCGACTTATTACGGACACTGAAGAAATTACCAATTTTGTGTTGATTTGCACCTTCACTCAACGACAAGCACCACAACAATGACGTCATCTCGAAGCAACGAGATCTCGTTGGCGGAGATCGGCGTGCAGGCGAAAACTCGAACCGCGAGACCAAAACAACAATGGCGGATCTGCCTGACGAAAAGTTTGGAGTGCGGTAAATCTTTGTTAAAAAATGATAATGACAATTTCATGGCAAAAAAGTTGTGTCCTAGGGACGCACGTTGATTTGACACTATGCGTCCCCAGCAAAAATGATGCGTCTAGGACGCAGGGACGCGGGCAAACGAGAACACTGCAACCTCTAAAATCTTTCCGTCTGTGTTTTTGATTTTTCGTTCGTATACCACAGCAAAAAATAGAAAAAATTCGGGACTACAGAGCGCACCTGATCAAGCCGCATGGAAAAATTTAAGAAAGAAACAAAACTTTGTTTTTGTACAGGCTGCATAGGATTTAAGATGCGGGCATAAACAGCCATAGACATTGTAAGGGAAATTATGGTTTAAATGTGCCTTTTATGTTTTTTATATCCTTATACTCTTATACTTTTACATTATAGTCAATAAGTGTGTGGTTTTACGAATTTGAGTTGTGTTCAGAGGCACGCACCTTTAAGGACAAAAGAATAGGTGTCTCTCATTAAAAAGCTAAAACTTGAAAGGCCACTAACAGTTTCCCAGGATACTCTTCATGCTCGCTTATCCTCAAACGAGGTTTAACCAAGCCAAAGATTAGATCCAGGTGCTGTTTGTATTTCTGGAACAATTGTATCCTCTTGGGGCCTGCTAACTATTAATCAAAATAGCCTTCGTTTTTACTGCCGGAGCCTGCTCGAGAGCTTGCCTCCCCACATTCCAAGTCTGCTCAAGAACTTGCCTCCTACATTTACAAAGAAGTATTGTGCTGCAAAGTTTCACTATCCTTTTTGCTCATTAATTATACTACCACGCCATCTAGCGACCAATATTATACACTGATTCCTGTCCAAACCAATCAGATGTGTAGTTTCATTCTTGTGTTTTATGATAACATAGCCTCCTGCCATGGGCGGAGTGTGATTTCCTCCTGATCCGATTCTGGAAGCACGCGCCTCCTGATGGAAGGGCTATTAAAAACCTAAATCTCCAAACTCGGAGTGAGTTCTTTTCTTCATCCTAATAAAATCTCAAGTTCTAACTTAAAAAAAACATGAACTCTTTCATGTCTATTTCTTACATTAAAAAAAAAAAATCAAGTCATCTCATCTCATCTCATTAGCTATACCGCTTATCCTCAGTAGGGTCGCGGGGGTGCTGGAGCCCATCCCAGCAATCATCTAGCAGTGCGCAGGGGACACCCTGAACTAGTTGCCAGCCAATCACAGGGAACACTGGGACAGACAACTCACTCGCTCACTCACACATAGGGACAATTTGGACCGGCCAATCCACCTGAAATGCATGTCTTTGTAATGTGGGATAAAACCGGAGTGCCCGGAGGAAACCCACGCAAGCACGGGGAGAACATACAAACTCCGCACAGGAAAATAAAGTCATGTTTATTTTAATAGCCCTTAATCACAAGAAGTCTCAAAGGGCTGGATCGGCGGGGAACCGTCTAGTACAGAAAAGTAACACATTGTGCCGCAAATAAGAGACTTGTTCAAATTTTTCCATCTCAATAAATTAGCGCAGCAGTCAATATTAATTTAAGGAGTACAACGAAAACATTCTAAAAAACAACTTCCATGTATTGTACGGTACTGGCTAAAATTCAGAAGCAGGCTTAAACTCATCTCATCTCATCTCATTAGCCGTACCGCTTATCCTCATTAGGGTCGCGGGGGGGCTGGAGCCCATCCCAGCCATCTCCAGGCAGTGGGCAGGGGACACCCTGAACTGGTTGCCAGCCAATCGCAGGGCACACGGGGACAGACAACTCACTCGCTCGCTCATTCACATCTAGGGACAATTTAGACCGGCCAATTCACCTGAAATGCATGTTTTTGTAATGTGGGAGGAAACTGGAGTGCCCGGAGGAAACCCACGCAAGCACGGGGAGAACATACAAACTCCGCACAGGAAGTCTGGAGCTGGATTTGAACCCACGCGACAGGTTCCCATGACATGAACTGTGCCGCACAAGCGCTAACCACTGCGCCGCCGTGCTGCCCTCAGGCTTAAACTGTCTCTCTCTTTTTCTTTCTCCTCAATCTACTAGTCCGGCCCCCGAGATACTGTTTGTTCTATCGTGTGGCCCCCGAGTTAAAATGAGTTTGACACCCCTGGTATAATGCAAGCTACAGCCAGGGGAGTCATCCAAATACTACACACTGTTCCTTCAATAGGAAAAAATGAGTATTCTTTCCAAACAGGCCATATTGCAGCTGAATATTGCTGGGTGTACAGCAGCAGACAGGAAAACGCTACAGAGGGTCATCAAAACAGCCCAGAAAATCGTCGGTTGCTCTCTGCCCAGTCTGGAGGACATTGCCTGCTCTCGCTACCTCAGCAGAGCAGAAAACATCATCAAGGACTTTTCTCACCCCGACCACCACCTCTTCGACCTGCTGCCTTCCGGCAAGCGCTACAGGTCACACAAAGCAAAAACAAACAGACTCAGAGACAGTTTCTTCCCCACAGCCATTACCACCCTAAACAGACACCGCACAAAAAACTGAAAAACACTACCTCAAACGAATGTAAAATGGTACTCATGTCTATGTTCAGGGCAGCACGGCGGGGCAGTGGTTAGCGCATGTGCGGCACAGTTCATGTCTTGGGAACCTCCCGCGTGGGTTCAAATCCAGCTCCAGACTTCCTGTGCGGAGTTTGTATGTTCTCCCCGTGCTTGCGTGGGTTTTCTCCGGGCACTCCGGTTTCCTCCCACATTCCAAAAACATGCATTTCAGGTGAATTGGCCGGTCCAAATTGTCCCTAGGTGTGAATGAGCGAGTGAGTTGTCTGTCCCCGTGTGCCCTGCGATTGGCTGGCAACCAGTTCAGGGTGTCCCCTGCCCACTGCCCGATGATTGCTGGGATGGGCTCCAGCACCCCCGCGACCCTACTGAGGATAAGCGGTGTAGCTAATGAGATGAGATGAGATGAGATGTCTATGTTCTTGCACATGTTGACTGCACTATGTTTACTGCTCACCTTGCACAATGTGGACCATTTTTTTTTCTTCACTATGATGACTTTGTTTGCACCAATGCATATGTTGACTATTTTTTTTTTGCACTATGATGACTTTTGCACCAAATGCAAAATTGCACAACCCTTACGATACCAACTGTATTACGATACCAACTGTATGTAACATCCTACATGCCGACATTTCTTGTGTACCGTATTTTCCGCACTTAGGGCGCATCGGGTTATAGGGCGCTACAATGGGAACGTCGACAAAAACAGTCAGATGATTCAGTCCAACTGATTACCCCCTTAACATTCCCAAAGTTTGCAAAGAAGCAAATACGTGTCGTAGACACGTGCGGATGCGGTGTCCGTACGATGTCACTCAAATGCATCGTTCCATCATTCGGAAGGTTAAAGTCTTGGGATTCAAGGAATGCCAACCATTCCTTAGTTTCTATTTTCTTTTTCGCTCGCAACTTTACGGTGCATATGACAATAAACACTTGGAATTGAGTTTAATTCACTCAACTCATCACAGCAACATCAAGATCGTTCTAAAACAAGATACCGGGAAAATATAAAGCCGCATAGCTCACCTAAGTTCTCACGTTCAATAATGATACGCAACCATGGTCTTCTTACAACCGTGAGTGTAGTAAATCCAGGCGAGTAAAATATTTACAAATACAGACTAATGAACCATGTTTCTTTATGGCGTAGTTTAGCAAGCTTGCTATTCAGTCATCTTTTTCGGCCAATTGCAGGGTTTGTTTTGGCCCTCTAGCCTATCCGAGGCTCCGAATAACTTCAGCCAATAGCGATCGATTTAACGGATGATTGACACATCAAATGGTCAGCTTTTGAAAAAATTTAAGACTTTTAGGTGCGCCTTATAGTGCAGAAAATACGGTAAATATCATGTAAATTATAACTATAGCCTTATCCTCCTTGTTTTATAACCTTATCTTCTCTGTTCCTTTATCTTCTTGGCTTTTTACCTCACTGTGACTGTGTGAAACTGGAGTGTCATGCCCAATTTCGTTGTCACAATATGTTAACCCATTTTGTAACAATGACAATAAAGGTCTATTCTATTCTATTCTATGTTTTGTCTTTGCCGTACCCAAAAAAAACATCCAAATGATGTTTTGAACGCAAAGACTAAACAATCCATTCCAAGCAAACCCGAATGAATAAAAACCCAATGGCGTTAAATCCCGATTTGACAGCGGCCACTGCGGTAACAAATTGCATCACTTTACCTTCAAGCTTAATTACGCCGCCGCTCAAATTGTCCCCTGACGACCGTAACTAATCAGCGATGTCGGTTTGGAGGTGCATCAAATTACCATCAGGAATCCTTAAGCGCTTTCCCTCAACCGGGTTCTCTCCATCTCAGTTCTGCCCACTTGCATTAATACTGCACGGAAATCATAGAAATTGCATATTTCCCTTCGCGTTTGAATGCAAAGCACTCGAGCGAGAGTGGATTTGGAGAGTTTTGCGAGTGCCACAGAGGTGGAGCTCATTTGCGTGGCTACAAAATAGGCCCGAAAGCGCCTGGAAATGGACATGTGTGTGGGCGGACGCTGGGTAAAGGAGCTTTGAGGTAGGCGGCAAAAATGGGCTCATCTCATCTCATCTCATTAGCCGTACCGCTTATCCTCAGTAGGGTCGCGGGGGGCTGGAGCCCATCCCAGCAATCATTGGGCAGTGGGCAGGGGACACCCTGAACTGGTTGCCAGTCAATCGCAGGGCACACAGGGACAGACAACTCATTCGCTCATTCACACCTAGGGACAATTTGGACCGGCCAATTCACCTGAAATGCATGTCTTTGGAATGTGGGAGGAAACCGGAGTGCCCGGAGGAAAAGCACGGGGAGAACATACAAACTCCGCACAGAAAGTCTGGAGCTGGATTTGAACCCACGACAGGTTCCCATGACATGAACTGTGCCGCACAAGCGCTAACCACTGCGCCGCCGTGCTGCCCATCAAAAATGGGCTTCCATAGGAGAAAGTCAAAGTGACTAAAGTATGAATGAATGAAAACTTTTATTTCGAACATTAAAATAAAAACAGGACAGTTCGAATCTCGGCTCGTCCGTGTTACATGTCGAAGTGTCCTTGGGTAAGACACTGAACCCCTAATACCCCCATTAAGCAGGTTAGCGTCTTACATGGCTGCAATACAAGGCCGCTATTGGGAAATGTGAAGCACACTGTAAAGCGCTTTGGGAAGTCATTGACTTGAAAAGCGCTATAGAAATGCAGATCATTTCATTTTCAAAAACAATGAGTCAAAAACAAAATAATGTCACATAACATGTTCGAAAAGGGATGCTTATTTTCCCTCCCCTTTTATCTTCCCTATTAAATACATTTTACAAATCCTCCTTTCCTCTTATGTCTAATACAGTGGAACCTCGGTTTTCGAACGCCTCTCAGTTCGAACAAATCGGTTCTCAACCCAAAATTTTGAGAAATTCTTGCTTCGCTTTTCGTTCAAAAAAATCGGAGTTCGAATGCCGGTACGCTAGGGTGCGATGCTGAGCGGCGTACAGGTAGATTGCCCCCACCCCTCATGAAGAACTGTTATGACGTGCGAGCGCACTTCTTTTTGCTTTCGCTTTAGATATCGGTGAACGGAGTGTTTTAGCCCCTAATTATGCCTCCGAAGGTCGGTGCAAGCAGCAAAGTTGCTATAGGTGAAATAAGAAAAATAGTGCGTACAACTATTGCATTTAAGAAAGAAATAATAGCAAAATATGAAGAACGTGTGCGAGTTTCCCTTCTTTCGACGGAATAGAGCATGGCTTATGCAGACCTTCACAAAGGTAAGAAATCCTATTCATAATTCTCTTCTTTATCCTTTAACCGCTCACCACTTTTTGTGGCGACCCGGGTGCTAAATGACGTGTAAACGACCTGATTTTTTTAGTTGTACGGAAGATTAGGCTAACGCGAACGTACGATTGGCCTGGGTTAGCTTCATGTTTACGTTCATGGTAAGCATTCAGGGTGTTGGAACGGATTAAAACGATTTTACATTACTTTTAATGGGAACAACGATTTTCGGTGATCGAACAAATCGGTTTTCGAACAGGGTTCTGGAACGGATTATGGTCGAGAACCGAGGTTCCACTGTATAACAAAATCTCATGGATATACTTATTACATAGGTCAGATATCAATAGTAATAATTACAATAATCACATATTTTATACACTAATCTTCGTAATACCCATCCCTCAACGTCATAATGCGCCCAGTTACCAAATGTCACTGCGGCACCAATGATAATAACAACAATAAAAATAAACATAATATTTGTAATAACAGTTCTGATATAATAATAGCAACAATAACAAAAAGTTAACCATAGTTTTAAACGCGGTATTTCCAATCTCCCTCATATCCCATTTTCTTCATCCCTGTATTTCGCCAGTAATGCTTTTTTTGTATTTAAATTTGAACACATGGATAGTTGGACATTGTTTGATCTCATCTTGTAAATTATTCCAAAGTTTGACTCCACACACAGACACACACATACTTTTCCTGGTTGTTCTCACCTTTGGGATTTTTACAGGCCCTCAAGTTATAATTTCCCTCTTTCCGAGTGAATCATTTTTGTATGTTTTCTGGCACTATGTTTTTGTTGACCTTAAATAACAGTTTTATTAAATCATCCAATTTTAATCATTTGGACTGCATGAATAAAATATTGGTATGATCCCAATATCCTACCCTGTGTATGGTTGTTATTGCACGTTTTTGAAGGATAAAAAGGGGCTGTAGTGAACTTTTGTAATGATTGCCCCAGATTTCTGCACAATATGTTAAGTATGGCAGAACTAGAGAACAATATAATAAACACAATGCATTGTAATTTAAAATAAATTTGGCTTTATTAATTATTGAAATGCTTTTAGATACCTTAGTTTGTATGTGTCTGATGTGTGTTTTCCAACTTAATTTATTGTCTATTATGACCCCTAAAAACTTAATTTCTGATACAATGTCTATTGCAACACCATCCATTTTTACTTCTAAATCTTGAAAGTGAGTGTCTATGGGAGCCTAGGAGTGCCAAAATGCAATAAAATCAATAGGGAGTACATACAGTAATCCTTTAGTAATTGGGGACCAGAACTGAGACTGAGAGTATACAACTATACCACGTATGCACACAGGAAGCAACAAAATAAAGTAATTAAACTTAGGAAATTAATTAATTAATGCAATCTTAAAATATATTATGATTAAATATATGTAGCAATTCATCTTGAATACAAATTGAAATAATGCGAAAATATTAATAGTAAAGTAAAGCATCAGATGTTACTGATAAAATAGAATTTAGGCCATTTTAGATCTATTTTTACTTTTGTAATATGAATACGTACATATTTTAAATTCATAAAATTAGAAAGATAAGACCTAAAATTAGCGATTTTGTCATCAATGGAAAACATTTTTCGGGTCCTACATGTGAATTTTTCATCCAAACTTTACAATGTCTTTTGGGAAAAGAAAACAAGTATTTGAACACCCTGCTATTTTGCTATTTCCCCCAATTAGAAATCTTGGAGGGGTCTGAAATTTTCATCGTAGGTGCATGTCCACTGTGAGAGAGATAAACTAAAAAGGAAAATCCAGAAATCACAATGCATGATTTTTTTTTAACGATTTATTTGTGTGATATAGCTGCAAATAAGTATTTGAACATCCCTCTATTTTGCTATTTCCCCCAATTAGAAATCTTGGAGGGGTCTGAAATATTCATCGTAGGTGCATGTCCACTGTGAGAGAGATAAACTAAAAAGAAAAATCCAGAAATCACAATGCATGATTTTTTTTTTATGATTTATTTGTGATACAGCTGCAAATAAGTATTAGAACACCCACGTATCATGAAGAATTCTGACCCTAAAAGACCTGTTAGTCTGCCCATTAGAAGCCCACCTGCACTCTGTGTACCATCCTGAATCAGATGCACCTGTTTGAGGTCGTAACCTGCATAAAGACACCTGTCCACCCCATACATCAGTAAGACTTTAACTTGTAACACGGCGAAGACCAAAGAGCCGTCCAAATACACCAGAGACAAAATTGTAGACCTCCACAAGGCTGGAAAGGGCTACAGAACAATTGCCAAGCAGCTTGGTGAAAAAAGGTCCACTGTTGGAGCAATCATTAGAAAATGGAAGAAGCTAAACATGACGGTCAGTCTCAATCAGAGTGGAGCACAGTGCAAGATATCACCTTGTGGGGTCTCAATGGTTCTAAGAATGGTGAGGAATCAGCCCGGAACTACACGACAGGAGTTGGTGAATGACCTGAAAAGAGCTGGGACCCCTTTTTCCAAGGTTACTGTAGGTAATACACTAAGACGTCATGGTTTGAATCATGCGTTGCGCAAAAGATTCCCCTGCTTAAACCAGCACATGTCAAGGCCCGTCTTAAGTTTGCATGTCATGGGAGAAGGTGTTGTGGTTAGATGAGACCAAAATGGAACTTTTTAGCCATAATTCCATTAGAGGAAGAATGAAAAATACAATCCAAAGAACAACATGCCTACTGTGAAGAATGGGGGTGGTAGCATCATGCTTTGGGCGTGTTTTTCTGCACATGGGACAGGAGGAGTGCACTGCATTAAAGAGAGGATGACTAGGGTCATGTATTGTCAGATTTTGGGGAACAACCTCGTTCCCTAAGCCATCTTCCAACACGACAACGACCAGAAGCACACAGTCAGGAAAACCAAGGAGTGGCTCCGTCAGAAGCATATCAAGGTTCTAGCATGGCCCAGCCAATCTCCTGACCTGAACCCAATCAAAAATCTTTAGAAGGAGCTCAAACTCTGTGTTTCTCAGCGACAGCCCAGAAACCTGCGTGATCTAAAGAAGATCTGTGTGGAGGAGTGGGCCAAGATCCCTTATGCAGTGTGTGCAAACCTGGTGAGAAACTACAGGAAACGTTTGACCTGTAATAGCAAACAAAGGCTACTGTACCAAATATTTATTTTCTTAGGGGTTCAAATACTTATTTGCAGCTATATCACACAAATAAACGGTTAAACAAAATCATGCATTGTGATTTCTGGATTTTTCTTTTTAGTTTATCCCACAGTAGACATGCAACAATGATGAAAATTTCAGACACCCCAATAATTCTAGGTGGGAGACATAGCAGAATAGCAGGGTGTTCAAATACTTATTTTCTTCACTGTACACAGATCGAGAATCTGTGACAGTGTTAGAAATTTACAATCATGACAGGAAGAAGTGTTGCATATTTACAGTCAAGTCATGTTTATTTGTGACGCTGCACAGACCATAGACTATTACAAACCACAGACTATTATTACACTATCCCCTGATCTAAAACCTACATGAGGGCAAGGAAAAACTCAAAAACCTCAGGATGAGTCAAGTCAAGTCATGTTTATTTGTATAGCCCTTAATCACAAAGAGTCTCAAAGGGCTGCACAGACCACAGATTATTACAAACCACAGACTATTATTACACTATCCCCTGATCTAAAACCTACATAAGGGCAAGGAAAAACTAAAAAACCTCAGGATGAGTCAAGTCAAGTCAAGTCATTTTTATGTGTATGGCCCTTAATCACAAAGAATCTCAAAGGGCTGCACAGACCACAGATTATTACAAACCACAGACTATTATTACACCATCCCCTGATCTAAAACCTACATGAGGGCAAGGAAAAACTCCAAAACCTCAACATGAGGAACATGAAGAAACCTTGAGAATGTCAAGAAACGGACCGGGAAGCAGGAAGTCGGAACTCATATGCGTAGACGATCTGTCACTTTAATTAGGAAATAAAAGTTGTCCAACACACAAACGGACCAAAGACAAAACAAAACTGGTTTAAAGGCAATCAAAATTACAAACTAGGCATTACTCGGATCAAATGGGCATGAACAGGTCTTCAACAAGGTAAAGCAATGGTCTGGCCACGGGCAGTCCCAAAAAGTTAAGTACTCCAAAATCAATCAGTCCAATGCGTCTTAGCCGGTGTCAAGGGGCGGGGCCAGCTGGGCGCCCTGACAACCGTGCAGGACATGACAGAGAAGGGAGCTTCGATTTTTTTCTACATTTGTTTTCGAGGAAGACACAATAAATGTCATATTTTTTTAAATTATAAAATAAAGAAAATCGCAGTAACAAAAATGTAGCTATATATTGTTTTTGTTCTTTTTAAATCGTTTGATGGTATTTTATTTTGTAGTGATTCGTGTTTTGTTGCACGCTTCATCCGTCCCACACACACATTGCATTCATTTGATATGTTTTCCTACCGTGCATCTGCCCGATTGAATCCAATAATTGGATTGAACGCAGATCGTCAGTTGCGTGGAAATGATCAACCGACAATCTGCATTCGTGAATTATTATTTCGACTCCCCCTAACCCCCCCCCCCCCCATCTAAGAATGAATTTGCCGCTTTTGGATTAAAGCTTTGTAAATGTAATCTGGTATGAAAGCAATGGTTGGAATGCATTATAATCCGGCTCGCAACAGTAATAAAAAAGATCTGTCTGAAAGCATTTTCAGGATGAAGGGGGGGGTGAGAGAGAGAGGGGAGGGTGTTATCTTATAATAGTAAAAAAAAAAATAGATATATAGAAAGGTGCAGCGTGTTCTTCGGGTAAGTCATTGTCGGGCAGAATGTACCGAGAGATGTTTTTTGTGTCGTAATAAGTCCCGAGGATGAGGATACAGGTGCATTATTGCAGCAAAACATGTTTTTCATTTGTGCATACAACAGCCTTCAGGCCACTTTTCTTTTTGAGAGAAACACTTCCCACACTTTCTCTGACAATTCATAACAGAATTCACCAAAATAAAATACTTTTAGGGCAGCACGGCGGCGCAGTGGTTAGCGCATGTGCGGCACAGTTCATGTCTTGGGAACCTCCCGCGTGGGTTCAAATCCAGCTCCAGACTTCCTGTGCGGAGTTTGTATGTTCTCCCCGTGCTTGCGTGGGTTTCCTCCGGGCACTCCCAAATTCCAAAAACATGCATTTCAGGTGAATTGTCCAGGTCCAAATTGTCCCTAGGTGTGAATGAGCGAGTGAGTTGTCTGTCCCCGTGTGCCCTGCGATTGGCTGGCAACCAGTTCAGGGTGTCCCCTGCCCACTGCCCGATGATTGCTGGGATGGGCTCCAGCACCCCCGCGACCCTACTGAGGATAAGCGGTGTAGCTAATGAGATGAGATGAGAAAATACTTTTACTCAAGAAATCTTAAAGTAGGTTTAAAGAATAAATGGGTGGTTTAGGTTATTAAGTGTTAGTAAACACGACCACCAACTATTTTCCACCCAAATTATTTTGAGTATTTGCCAGAAACAATGTAGAAAATATAATACATCAAATTGTGAAAGGAAATAGAAAAATAGTACTTAAAAATATCTAAAATGAGGAAAAATATGTTGCAAGCTTCTATAATTGTCATGATGACTGATTAATTTAACCCAGGGGTGTCTAAGTCATTTGAACTCGGGGGCCACACGATAGAACAAACATTCTGTCGGGGGCCGGACGAGTAGATTAAAGAGAAAGAAAAAGAGAGATAAAGAAATAAGAGAAAGAGGGAGGGAAAAGGAGAGAGGGTGGGACAAAGAAAGAAAAAGACAAGAGGGAAAGAGCGTTAGAAACAAAAGATAAAAAGTTGTGAGAGAGGGGGAAAGAAAGGGAGCGGAAGAAAGAAATCCAAAGAGAAATAGAAAGACAGAAGGAGAGAAAAGAGAAATCAAAGCGTGAAGGGTATTAAGAGAGAAAGAGAGAAAAGGAAAAAAGGAAGTAAGAGCAAAATAGGTTAAAAGACACAGAGAGAGAAGGAGACAGAGGGCAACAAAGGATGAGAAAAAGAGAGACACAGAGAGTGAAAGAGACAGAGTGGGAGAAAAGGTGTGGGAGAGAGAGAGTTAGAGAGAGAGAGAGAGAGAGAGAGAGAAAGAAATTCAAAGAGAAATAGAAAGACAGAAGGAGAGAAAAGAGAAAACAAAGTGTGAAGGGTATGAAGAGAGAAAGAGAAAAGAGAGAAAAGGAAAAAAGGAAGTAAGAGCAAAAGAGGTTAAAAGACACAGAGAGGGAAAGAGACAGAGTGGGAGAAAAGGGGTGGAAGAGAGAGAGAGAAATAAAAACAAGTTAAGTGTCTTTGTGAGAGGCACCTGGCTTTGGCAACATCAAGTGGACATATTTCAACCTGCAGCTTGTTTTTTTCTTGCGCTTCTCCGAGTGTTGTCTCGCGGGCCGGATTCAATCCCTGAGCGGGCCTGATTTGGCCCGCGGGCCGCCTCTTTGACACCTGTGATTTAACCTGTGCCCGCTGGTTTGGCGCCAGCCGCTGCTGGCTTCCTGATTGGTTCCCCGTCCTACTTAAGCTCAGTCCTCTCACTCGCCTGTTGTCAGTCAGTCAGCGAACCTCTGTTTCTACAAGGCAAGCACTTTGACTCTGACTCCCGTCGGTCCCGCTTTTTGCACCAGTTTTCCACCTGTCCGTTCCTGATTTCTCCGTTCGTCTCCGGCTACGACCTGTTTTTTTGTACCCCGACCACGTTTTGCTCTCCCATCCCGGCTTATGACTTGTTTTTGATCCCGACCACATTTTTGCTCTCCTGTCCCGCCTATCGACCTGTTTTTTTTCCGTCCTTGACACCACGATCTCCCGCTCTGGAAGATCCACTTCCCGCGTCCAGTGAGCACCGGATCACGGGCGCTGCCCTTCCTCTTCTATCCCAATAAACTTGTGGTCAACTTTACGCATCTGGGTCCTAATTCTGTTCTGGTCGTAACTATAATAAGAAAAAGCTAAAATGAAAAAGGATAAAAAAAAATTAAAAAGAGCAAAATGGGTTAGCCTTATCAAATAAGTCTGGTAATTTTCTGTATTATTTTTCTTTGTTTACTTAAAATGAACTGTAAAAAAAATAGATCACAAAATTGCAATTTATATTTAAAATTATTATTAGAAACATATTTCTAAAAATCCTTACATTTTCAAAATGATCCTAAAAGACATTTTTTTTTGTCTTAACTAAAAAATGTAAGTGCATTTACTATCCATCCATCCATCCATCCATCCCAGCTATCTTCGGGCAGTATGCAGGGGACACCCTGAACTGCTTGACACTTTGACAGGAGCAAAAAACGTTATGTGTTAATATTTATTCTCCGAATTACATTGAAAAATGCAAACGTTAGAACCATATTGTTTTTTTCCTCAGAATCGAATTCAATTAGGCAAAGTTATCTTATAGGTTAGCACAGGTGTCAAGCAGGTGGCCCGCGGGCCGGATCAGGCCCGCTCAGGGATCGAATCCGGCCCGCGAGACAACACTTGGAGAAGCGCAAGAGAAAAACAAGCTGCAGGTTGAAATATGTCAACTTGATGTTGCCAAAGTCAGGTGTCTCTCACAAAGACACTGTTCTTGTATTTATTTTTTTCTCTCTCTCTTTCTCTCTTTCTCTCTCTCTCTCTCTCTCTTTCTTTTCCACCCCTTTTCTCCCACTCTGTCTGTCTCCTTCACTCTCTGTGTCTCTCTTTTTCTCTTCCTTTGTTGCTCTTTGTCTCTTTCTCCGTGTCTTTTAACCTCTTTTGCTTCCTTTTTTCCTTATCTCTTTTTTCTCTTTCTCTCTTCATACCCTTTGCGCTTTCTTTTCTCTTTTCTCTCCTTCTGTCTTTCTATTTCTCTTTGGATTTCTTTCTTCCTCTCCCTTTCTTCTCCCCCTCTCTCACGACTTTTTATCTCTTTTGTTTCCCACGCCCTCTCCCCCTCTCTCTTTTTCTTTCTTTGTCCCGCCCTCTCTCCTTTTCCCTCCCTCTTTCTCTTATTTCTTTATCTCTCTTTTTCTTTCTCTTTAATCTACTAGCGATTCATTAATATCTGCTGCTTTTATTGTGAAGTGTTTTTTTGATGAAATCTAAATGCCATGTTGGATTTTGTAGTAGTATATCTATCACACGATTGTATTTCCATAGGGAACCATCAGAGTCTTTCGCAAGTCTCAGATGGCTTTTCAAATGATACAAATTGCTCTCGAACAGGGGTCTCCAATGTGGTGCCACCGGGCACCAGAGTGCCCCCTAAGTACAGCTAAGGTCCCCGCAGAGCTCTTCTAAAAATAGCTTACTAGTGCTGGGTCATTGAGATTTTCCAATTAAAAAATTGTTATAGTGGTTGACAGCGTCTATCTAACCCAGGGGTGTCAAACTCATTTTAACTCGGGGGCCACACGATAGAACAAACATTCTGTCGGGGGCCGGACTAGTAAAGAGAAAGAAAAAGAGAGATAAAGAAATAAGAGAAAGAGGGAGGGAAAAGGAGAGAGGGCGGGACAAAGAAAGAAAAAGAGAGAGAGGGAGAGAGCGTGAGAAACAAAAGAGATAAAAAGTCGTGAGAGAGGGGGAAAAGAAAGGGAGAGGAAGAAAGAAATCCAAAGAGAAATAGAAAGACAGAAGGAGAGAAAAGAGAAAAGAAAGTGTGAAGGGTAGGAAGAGAGAAAGAGAGAAAAGGAAAAAAGGAAGTTAAAGCAAAAAAAGTTAAAATGACACAGAGAGAGAAAGAGACAAAGAGCAACAAAGGAGGAGAGAAAGAGAGACACAGAGAGTGAAAGAGACAGAGACAGAGACAGAGAGTGGGAGAACAGGGGTGGAAAAGAAAGAGAGAGAAACAAAGAATTCCAAAGAGAGATAGACAGAGAGAAAGAGAGAAGGAAAGAAAAGATAAGGGGAGAAAGAGAGAATGGGAAAGCAAGAGAGAGAGAGAGAGAGAGAGAAAGAGAAAAAAGATAGAGAAAAGAAAAAACGTAAGAGAGACCAAAAGAAGGTCTAAAGACACAGATAGAGAAAAAGACAAAGGAACGAAGAAAGAAAAAAAGAGAGACAGATAGAGTTAAAGATACAAAGATAGAGAGTGAGAGAAAAGGGGAGGAAGAGTGAGACAGCAAAAGAGGGAGAGATAAAGAGAGGAGAGAGATAGCAAGAGAGAGAATGTGAGAAAAGAAAAAGGTAAATAGAGAAATAGTAAGATAAAGGGAAAGAAGAAGAGAGAAACAAAGAAATCCAAGGAGAAATAGACAGAGAGAAAGAGAGAGGGAGAGAAAATAGAAGGAGAGAAAGAGGGAAAGAGAAAGCAAGAAAGAGAGAGAGAGAGAAAGAGAAAAAAGATGGAGAAAAGGAAAAAAGGAAGAGACCAAAAGAAGGTCTAAAGACACAGATAGAGAAAAAGACAAAGGAACGAAGAAAGAAAAAAAAGAGAGACAGATAAAGTGAAAAATACAGAGATAGAGAGTGAGAGAAAAAGGGAGGGAGAGTGAGACAGCAAGAGAGAGAGAGAGAGAGAAGGAGAGAGAGAGAGAGAGAGAGAGAGAGAGAGAGAGAGAGAGAGAGAGAGAGAGAGAGAAAGAGAGAAAGAGAGAGAGAGAGAAATACAAGTACAGTGTCTTTGTTCGAGGCACCTGGCTTTGGCAACATCAAGTTGACATATTTCAACCTGCAGCTTGTTTTTCTCTTGCGCTTCTCTGAGTGTTGTCTCGCGGGCCGGATTCAATCCCTTAGCGAGCCTGATCTGGCCCGCGGGCCGCCTATTCGACACCTGTGATCCAACCCTACTTCCATGAATGAATCTGGCAATAACACAGTAGCAAAATAGTGTTAAATTAAAAGAACTTAATCAAAATAATTTTTAAAAAGTGATGTTTAGGAGAATTGATAGAACGTGTGGTAAGGAGTCGAAAAAATTAAAATTTTGAAATTATATGTTGAAATTGTTCAACATACGGACTGTGTACAACATACGGAGTGCGGGCCCCAAGTGGTCCCAAAGATTTTTTTGTCTGGTCCGAATTTTTTTAGGTTTTTTATTTGAAATTCGATAAATGAAGGAGTGAGAAGTTTAGGAAAAACATAATTGAGTGATTTTGGATACGTTAATTCAAGATAATGGCAGATTGATACCGAAAAAGATCAAATATTCCTGTTTTTAGTTCAAAATTGGTAAATTAAGGACTGGGAAGACTAGGAAAAATCTAAGAGCGTGAATTGGAGTAGAATAATTTGAGATAAGGACATTTTTATACAAAAATATAAAAAAAAAAATTCAAACTATATGGAAGAAAAAATGTATTGATGGAAATACAAATGAGTAAGACAACTCGTCCGGGGTGCGGTAAAGGACAGATAGGCGCTTTGTATGGCTGACTCCCTATCGGTGTGTGAGTGTGTGTGTGAATGGAGTAAGATTCTGAGCTGAGGATTTTTTCACGAGAAGCAGGATCCGGACACAAGCCGGCACAACAAAATAAGGTAAGCAGAACCTGCTCTGTCGAACATAACATGAAAAATTATTAATCGTTACGAAAAGTAGTTCTCAGCTTGAAAAAGGTTGGACACTACTCTACTAGAAGATACCGTACATTATCCATCCATTAAATGCACCGTTTTATCCTCAGTAGGGTCACGGGGTAGCTGGAGCCCATCCCAGCTATCTTCGGGCAGTGGGCAGGGGACACCCTGAACTGGTTGCCAGCCAGTCGCAGGACACACAGGGACAGACAATTCGCTCGCTCATTCACACCTAGCGACAATTTGGACCAGCCAATTCACCTGACATGCATGTTTTTGGATTGTGGGAGGAGGAAACCCACGCAAGCACAGGGAGAACATGCAAACTCCACACAGGATGTTTGATCTCATGACCTCAGAACTGTGCCCCACACGCGCTAACCACTGCGCTGCCGTGCTGCCATTAGAAGATACTAATGGGACAGTTTTCAGGGTACAAGGTAGTGGACAATAATGCAATCCAGTATTGTCTTACCCGATGTCACCTCGACGGCGAAAACAGCCAGATACCCGAGCAGCCAAGGTCCAAAGTTCATCTCCGAGCCGGCACCAAAACTCGGAATCCAGAATCTTCTGTTTTTGGAGCTTTTCCAAGCCTCAGCTGGATGATCTCAAGCGAGTGAAATCAGCCCCCAACAAACTTTACTGTCTCTCCGATGGAGCTCCGTCCGCTGCAGCATCATCATCTTCAGCAGCATCAGGACCGGAAAATCGGCAACGTCCTCACGGGGACTCAGAACTGGATCTGGACCGGACACACAAAGGGAAAGGTGGCTGAGATTCGACGTGGAGTAGGAGAGCCCGTTTGGCGGTCTGAGCTCCGAGAGGCGCACTCCGTCTGATGCCTGACACAAATCCTCGGCAAGCTCCGCTCTTTAAAGGGACAGACACCACATTTGTGTGTGGCTGAGATCCCGACTGTGAAAAAAAAACAATCCCCCTTTGTTTGTTTGCGGTATAATAGCCCGCTAAAGCTCTTAGCGAAATAACAGCGAGGACACGGCAAAGACAATAAAACGGAGCTCCGGCCAAACCGGGAGGGGGCCGGGAGTCATTTTTAGAAGCGTGGGGGCTGGAAGCTATTTTAAGAACACTGATTTAAAATGATGACGGGGAATTGGTAGGCTAACACGGTTTTGGTTTTAGAACTGAAGACAAGGGATGCGAAAATTGGATTTGAATGCAGCATACAAATGCTGCTATGTATATTCAATAGTGTAATAACTAAAAACTTCAGAATAAAATCGTTTTCCCCAGTGATTTAGGATGTAGTATCAGCAGGGTTGGGTAGGGTTACTTTAACTGGATTACTTTCAATTACTTTTGGATTACTCCAATACCAAATATGCTAATAAAAGACAAAAGAAACGAAATATGAATAAAATTACTACATTTTGTGCAGGCTTGGGGAGTAACGGAATACACGGAACGGCAAAAATGATGTCGGCAAGCTGTTTGGATTTCTTTTCATTTTGTTTCCGTCGCATTTTATGTTCGTTCTGCCGGAGATCAAAGAGATCAAAGCCAGGAGAGAAAGCTTACCACGTGTTGCGAGTCATCATTTTATTCATATTTAGTTTCTTTTGTCTTTTATTAGCATATTTGGTATAGGAGTAATCCAAAAGTCATTGAAAGTAATCAAGTTAAAGTAACCCTACCCAACCCTGGTCGCATTTGATGTTCGTTTTGCCGGAGATCAA
The DNA here is from genome assembly GCF_059441175.1 of Urocampus carinirostris. Taxonomy (NCBI): domain Eukaryota; kingdom Metazoa; phylum Chordata; class Actinopteri; order Syngnathiformes; family Syngnathidae; genus Urocampus; species Urocampus carinirostris. The sequence continues at coordinate 36,141,961 of NC_142358.1, forward strand.
AGAGATCAAAGCCAGGAGAGAAAGCTTACCACGTGTTGTGAGTCATCATTTTATTCATATTTAGTTTCTTTGGTCTTTTATTAGCATATTTGGTATTGGAGTAATCCAAAAGTCATTGAAAGTAATCCAGTTAAAGTAACCCTACCCAACCCTGGTCGCATTTGATGTTCGTTTTGCCGGAGATCAAAGAGATCAAAGCCAGGAGAGAAAGCTTACCACGTGTTGTAAGTCATCATTTTATTCATATTTAGTTTATTTTGTCTTTTATTAGCATATTTGGTATAGGAGTAATCCAAAAGTAATCGAAAGTAATCAAGTTAAAGTAACCCTACCCAACCCTGGTCGCATTTGATGTTCGTTTTGCCGGAGATCAAAGAGATCAAAGCCAGGAGAGAAAGCTTACCACGTGTTGCGAGTCATCATTTTATTCATATTTAGTTTCTTTTGTCTTTTATTAGCATATTTGGTATAGGAGTAATCCAAAAGTAATTGAAAGTAATCAAGTTAAAGTAACCCTACCCAACCCTGGTCGCATTTGATGTTCATTTTGCCGGAGATCAAAGAGATCAAAGCCAGGAGAGAAAGCTTACCACGTGTTGCGAGTCATCATTTTATTCATATTTAGTTTCTTTTGTAGGCAGCACGGCGGCGCAGTGGTTAGCGCATGTGCGGCACAGTTCATGTCTTGGGAACCTCCTGCGTGGGTTCAAATCCAGCTCCAGACCTCCTGTGCAGAGTTTGTATGTACTCCCCGTGCTTGCGTGGGTTTCCTCCGGGCGCTCCGGTTCCCTCCCACGTTCCTAAAACATGCATTTCAGGTGAATTGGCCGGTCCAAATTGTCCCTAGGTGCGAATGAGCGAGTGAGTTGTCTGTCCCCGTGTGCCCTGCGATTGGCTGGCAACCAGTTCAGGGTGTCCCCTGCCCACTGCCCGATGATTGCTGGGGTGGCTCCAGCACCCCCGCGACCCTACTGAGGATAAGCGGTTGCAGCTAATGAGATGAGATGAGTTTCTTTTGTCTTTTATTAGCATATTTGGTATTGGAGTAATCCAAAAGTAATTGAAAGTAATCCAGTTAATTTAACCCTACCCAACCCTGAGTATCAGTATTATTACAGAAATGCCATATACTAGTGAGTCCTGATTATCGTGTCGAAAAAATTACCATAAGTAATTATAATTAAGACTAAAACAGTAAGAGATATGTGTGGTTCTATTGACACCTGATTATACTTGTATTTCTATTTTTCTTGTTTTGTATATTTTAAAATCATTATTTAGGGATCTTTTATTTTTGAAAAATGAGGTAAAATTGTCACGGTTGCCATGGCGCCCAATTGGGGCCGCCCGTGTGGCGCCAGCTGCGACTCGTAGACGGATTAGCTGTCCGTCTATTTAAGCTCAGTGCTCTCACTCTTCCTTGGTCAGTCTCCGGGGCGGCAGTAGCTCAGGAGGTAGAGCGCTCGTCTTGGGATCAAGGGATCCCAGTTTGAATCCCGGCTCGTCCGTGTTACATGTTGAAGTGTCCTTGGGTAAGACACTGAACCCCTAATACCCCCAAAGAGGAACAGGTGAAGCATATCGGTAATCATGACAAAATGAGGCCCTTCACATCATTTTGTGGTGCCCTCGAAAGCTTCAGATATATACAGGTGCGGCTTGTGTATGTACAAAATTGGTTTTCCTCTTAAAATGTGGTGGGTGCGGCTTATAATCAGGTGCGCTCTATAGTCCGGAATTTACGGTAGTCAAATGTATAAAATCCTTCACTGAGTATCTAAAATAGAATCTTATTTTTGGGGCGGCAGTAACTCAGGAGGTAGAGCGCTCGTCTTGGGATCAAGGGATCCCAGTTCGAATCCAGGCTCGTCCGTGTTACATGTCAAAGTGTCCTTGGGTAAGACACTGAACCCTTAATACCCCCAATAAGCAGGTTAGCGCCTTACATGGCTGCAAGGCCGCTATTGGGAAATGTGGAGCACATTGTAAAGCGCTTTGAGAAGTCATTGACTTTTTGGGTTTTGACTCGGTCCTGTTTACTGTTGGTATTTCCTGTCTGATATTATTCCCGTTTATTTTGTCCTGTTTGATATCGGTTTACAATTTCGTTTCTGTCTAGTTTGTCCCGTTTAATTTCGATATTCTGTTTTGATATCAAGCCTGTCTGTCCCGTTGTTTAATATCGGTTTCCAGTTTCGTTCCCGTCTAGTTTGTCTTGTTTATTTTTGATATCCTGTTTTGATATGAATCCTGTCTGCCGTCCTGTCCGGTATCGACCCCAGCTGTCCGATATCTGCTCAGGCAATTGGTATCGATCTCGTCAGCCTCTGGCTTCCTAGCATTCCACGCCAAACTGCTGCCTAACGTGCATGACTCCCCATTTCCTGTAAAATAAAAGGCTTGTGTGAGAAATGTCACGCGTTTGGGTCTGTTCCAGTTCCGGTTCATGGAAAGTATTTTCTTGTAAAACATTCTTGTTTTCTGAAGGTAATAATAAGAAATATGTAAAATAATAAAAGAATCATCCATGACTCCACGGCTTCCATTATTTTTTTAATATTATATAAGAATTTATTTGATGAATTACATTTGTTAAGTGAAACCTTTTTTCCAAATATTTTATTGTATCTACTTTATTTTGTTTTAATATTGCTAGTCCAGTAAATTAAATATTATTTGAACATCAGAAAAACTATTTTTGATTATTTTTTGAGTGTTCTAAAGTTCATTTGACTTTTGACCCAACTTATGGACGAGCTTCCTGACGATTGTTTGTAAGTTGAATTTGTTTGTGATTTGCTTCAGTGCTATATTTTGTATGTTTAAGGCTTGTATAAGTAACCTGTATTGTTTTGGACTAAAAATAAACATTTCATAAAATAATATGCTCTATAAAGATAAATAAAGTTAAGTTTAACTTACTTTTGGGAGATGCGCTTCTAGAGTTTCTCCTGGCCGAAAAAAAAACGATCCAACCATTTTCTCAACCGCATCAAGCTTTCTTATTCCACTTTCATTTCAAATGAAACAGTTCGCCTCTTTTTTACACATTACACCAACCGTATTGAATGGATGCACGAGATATTGAACAATATAAATGTCAAAGTTCTTAGCGCGCTGGAGATAGAGTATAGAATGTTTACACACGAACTAGAAAGAGGAAAGCGGATTTCTTCTTCAGGGTGGAGGTTGGGTGACCTCTCACAGTGCAAAACGACGGGAAAAAGCACTTACAGAAATGTCCTCTACTCAGAAAATCGAACTTACAGCAATGTCCGGATATTTTTCGACATCCCGATAAAAAATTTCGTATCTACCGTTTTTTGTAAGTCGAGTGGTCGTAAATAGTGGAGGGTCTGTATACCCTAAAAGATGATTGTTTCAGGTACAGAATCTAAGAAAGTGCATCTGCCTCACTTGGGCTACATAATTACAACTAGAAAAAAAGGGTTAATCAGTGTAAGTCGAAGCTGATTGAGGTTAACAGATACTAGCTTAAGGTTAAACCACCACTGATGAGATTTACTTAAACCTGATTTAGTTGTCGGATTGTTAAAAAGAAAGTCTAAACTCATTGGGAAAAAAAGAAAATGCTTGTTTTAAGTACAATGTTCCCTTGGCATATAATGATATTAGAATAATAATCAGTTCTATGCATTTTGGGTTATACCATTTTGAGGGCCCCATTACACTCCAACCAATCAAAGAACAGCATTCCGTTTCCTGAGCTCTGATTGGAGCAATTCGAATGAATCTTTTCCATGGACAGGGACAAACAGATAACCCCTATACATGCGAGCAATCCGATCTTGGCAGAGCGTCAATTTTTTTGCTGTTGTATCCGATCAAAGGTGAACTGCACTCCTGCAGCCGTGATCCATTATCCCCGATTGCATATTATCCCCAGGGTTGGGTAGGGTTACTTTAACTTGATTCCTTCTAATTACTTTTGGATGACTCCAATACCAAATATGCTAATAATATACAAAATAAACTAAATATGAATAAAATGATGACTCACAACACGTGGTAAGCTTTCTCTCCTGGCTTTGATCCCTTTGATCTCCGGCAAAACGAACATAAAAAGCGACAGAAACAAAATGAAAATAAATCCAAACAGCTTGCCAACATCATTTTTGCCGTTCCGTGTGTTCCGTTACTCCCCAAGCCTGCACAAAGTTTAGTCATTTTATTCATATTTAGTTTCTTTTGTCTTTTATTAGCATATTTGGTATCGGAGTAATCCAAAAGTAGATGAAAGTGATCAAGTTAAAGTAACCCTACCCAACCCTGATTATCCCCAGTCAACCATTGCTGAGAGCGGGGGCAAAGAGAGTGAGTTCTATTTGTCTAAAATGAACAGCACCTGTGCAGTCACGTTCCATTATCCTGAGTTGACTATTGCTGTCACCGGGGACAAGTAGAATGCATGTTAAAAATAAGCGGGGTAGCCTATGTATTGTTGGACGCTTTTTATTCAGGCATAGCACAAAAACAACCACTAATCAACAAAATAAAACAACATAAGATCTGCACATACAAAAAAACAGCCGTAAAATACAATAATATAATACGGTTCCTAAATACAGGTGGTTATGGAGTTTTTTTGTTTGTTTTTGTACAGAAAACTACCTTTGCTATCTCCTCTGCGTAGAACTACTTTCTTCTACAATCAAGACCAACATTGTCATCTTCCCCGCTGAAAGCTAGCTTTATCTTCTCTAGCTTATTTTATCAGTGTAACCTTCTCCTAGGTTTAAAACTTCAAAACTTGCTTTCTCAATGTCAAAAACCAGTATCATTTTCGACACTCAAAGCTAGCTTATTTAATTCAAAATATCTTCTTCAATAAGCATCTTTGTCTTGGCTTAATACTTAGTTCTGCTATTTCCAAAAGCAGTGTTTTAATCGTCAAAAATTAGTATCATAATTTACGTAAAAAGCTAGCTTACTTTGCTGCGAAGAGGGACTTCATCTTCTTCTGGGCCTAAAACTAGCTTCTTCAATTAGCATCATCTTTTTCTAGGCTTGCAATCTTGAATTTGGAAAAAAACACAATTGCGATTCTTTAGACGAGTACTGCAATTTCGATGCAACTTTCGAAAAGTGAATTTTCTTTGTTTGTTTGTTGGTGATTAATCAAAATGACCTATTTAACCTGAAGAAAACAGCGCCCTCTGCTGGGAAGCTTTGTTAGGGTAGCTGTCTGCTGACCATTATTTACTTTTCGATTCTTCAATAGATGTAAGTACCTATATAGGTGCAAGGGTCAAACTTACCTCGAGATGATGCAATTACTGACTGAGAGTGTACGACTGTGACAAAATAACAAGCATTGATCTACAAAATAAAATCAGAAAACAGAATTGCAGTTGAATAAATCATCTTCATCATTATTAAAAATAAGATTAATGGAATTGGAACGATTCTCCTTTTAGAGTAAGAAAGCCATTTAGAGAACGGCTGGCTAGCTAGGACGCTAGCTTTGAGTAACCGCCATGAATAAAATACCTGAGTCAGTTTATTCAAGGACACGATAACAATCCACGAAGCACCCGCTAGTGATCACCTATTCTTTGCACTCGTTTGACTTTCCTCAAAGACCAATTCAATTGAAATTATTTTCAAAGCTACCAGCTGTCGTGTTTGTTTTTCTCTTGCACCCATCTTGGCTGTTTGACTGACAGCATACACAAGCCTATCACAGACTGTCATGCCCACCTAACTGGTCTCTGATTGGCCATCACTGTTTAAACTTAAACGGTGACAACTCTGCTTGGCCAAGCAGTCCATCACTCAAATAACAAACTATAAATACTTGGAAAAAAGGCAGTGTCTTGCGATTACACACTCGCAATGTCGATTAGATATCGGTTAATCGTAGAGCCCTGTCATGGTTGCCATGGCGCCCAATTGGTCCCCGCCGTGTGGCGCCAGGTTCTGTCACGGTTGCCACGGCGCCCAATTGGCCCCCCCCATCGACACCAGCTGAAACGCGTTGACAGATTGCTGCCGGACTATTTAAACGCGGTCTTGTGAGTCGCCTGGTGTCAGAGCGTCTGCGAAACTCCTGCTAGACTCAGTGTGATATGCCAAGTCCTGTGAATCTCCGTTTTTGCCTGTGTTTTTTTCCTGTTTTATTTTCGGCCCGATCTGTTTGATTTTTACCACTCCTCAGTTCTGATTTCAATCTACTTCCGCGACCATCGATCCCCGGATCGAGTGGGCGCTCATCCTCTCCCCAATAAACTGTGAGTAACGTTACGCGATTGGGTTCTCATTCCGGTTTCCTGTCCTGGTTCGTGACAGAGCCCTACTCCAAAACGAGCATTTCCTTAATGGTCAAAAACAAAGCTCTTATATGCCGACAGATAGCTCACTTCACTTCCAAGACAAGCGTCATCTTCTTCGGGGCCTAAAATGAACTTCATTAATCAGTGTCATCTTCTTCTAGGGGGCAGCACGGCGGAGCAGTGGTTAGCGCTTTTGCGGCACAGTTCATGTCATGGGAACCTCCTGCGTGGGTTCAAATCCAGCTCCAGACTTCCTGTGCGGAGTTTGTATGTTCTCCCCGTGCTTGGTTTCCTCCGGGCACTCCGGTTTCCTCCCACGTTCCAAAAACATGCATTTCAGGTAAATTGGCCGGTCCAAATTGTCCCTAGGTGTGAATGAGCGAATGAGTTGTCAGTCCCTGTGTGCCCTGCGATTGGCTGGCAACCAGTTCAGGGTGTCCCCTGCCCACTGCCCGGAGATGGCTGGGATGGGCTCCAGCCCCCCGCGACCCTAATGAGGATAAGCGGTACGGATAATGAGATGAGATGAGATGAGATCTTCTTCAAGGCTTAGAACTTGATTCTTCTACCTCCAGACCTAGCATTTTCTTGTTAAAAAACAAGTTTTTTCTACGCTGAAACCTAGCTTAGCCTTCCTTCACCTCCACCTTCTGTTGTTTCCTTCTCAATTTGTGCTCTTTGTGGTCTCTTAATAAGCTGCACGTGTCCACCCGAGCATAGATGGAGCCATTGTGGGCTTCGTCTTTGTGTTCCGGACCACAACTGACAACTGGAATCCCACCGAGCTGCCGCATTCCCGATCGCATTCAGCGGGAACAAAAGCGGGCCGGCGTCCAAGTCACCCTCCATCACCTCCGCCTCTCCTAGCTTGACATAAACACAATGAGGTGGATGGAGGAGATGTGCTGTAGGGGCGAAAACGAACCGGTACCCCCTGGGAGAGGAATGTCCACAAGCTGCCACTCCCAGGTAAAGTATCACCCGGTAGAGACGCCAACTGGGCCAGATTGCAGATTGAATAAATTAACGGTGACATCGGCAACACGTATGCCACAAATCGGGTGTTGCCTTTGTAGGAACCAGAAAAAAAATGTCCGAAACTAACTGCATTCATATAGCGCTTTTCAAGTCAATGACTTCCCAAAGCGCTTTAGAATGTGCTTCACATTTCCCAATTGCGGCCTTGCAGCCATGTAAGACGCTAACCTGCTTATTGGGGGTATTAGGGATTCAGTGTCTTACCCAAGGACACTTTGACATGTAACACGGACGAGCCGGGATTCGAACTGGGATCCCCTTGATCCCAAGACGAGCGCTCTACCTCCTGAGTTATTGCCGCCCCGAAAATAAGATTATATTTTAGATACTCAGTGAAGGATTTTATACATTTGACTACTGTAAATTCCGGACTATAGAGCGCACCTGATTATAAGCCGCACCCACCACATTTTGAGAGGAAAACCGATTTTGTGCATACACAAGCCGCACTTGTATATAAGCCGCATGCGCCCACATTTACACATGTAACACAAACACAAAATTAATCCAAACCCGACTTCAAGTCCCGCGATTGAAACTAAATGTCCTTCATTAAAGTCCACAGTCCAAAAATCACAGCCGGCAAAATGAACGGAAAATGATACCGGTACTTAAGGTTTGATGCAGACCTGCAGAGTCCGGGTCCCGTTGAAAGTAATCCAAGGAAAAAAGTGTATATTTCCAAAGGTAAGGGTGGGAACAATATATCAGATGAATACATTTACTCACGCAACTCCTTTTTCTTTAACCAACTTTTTACCACCTCTTCTTTCCTTGTCTGTCCCTCACCTTGAGCGGTCCCCACTTAAACTCGGCACCCCGCGTTTGTTCCGCTCCTCATTTTTCGTTCACCCGTGCAAAACATATCAGAATAAGTGTTTAAAATGAATACAAATAAATACATTACAAAAATATACAGTTGCAAATACATATTATACGTGGGTTACACATATTTACAAAGAAAGACAGTACACCGAGAGAGTTTTCAAAGCTTTAATAATAATAATATAGCTTTGACAGGGCAGTTAATGCTAGCAACACTCGAGCGCCGCTAGTGGCCATTAGAAAAATTACATAAATTGGCCGCATCACTAAATAAGCCGCAGGGTTGAAAGTTAGGGAAAAAAGTAGCAGCTTATAGTCCAGAATTTACGGTATAAAAGATTTTATACGATTGAATACAAGTTACATTTATTGAGTGCAATGAAGATTTTCACTGAGTAGGCTTAAGTTCAATGAGCAGTGAAAGTTCAGGGCACCCTGACGTGAGGCTGATAAGATAATCAGCGCATCTAGACGCGGAGGGGCCCTGATGACGGAAGACGGCAGGCATTGTTTTGATAAACGCTTTGCTGTTTTGAGTTTTTTCACACATCGAGGCTAGGGGGTAGAGCCTATGTGGGGGGGCTATCCTGGCACGCCCATGGGAGGAGCCGGCATACCAGCTTGCGGAAAAACGTGGGTCGAGTGAATGTAGGATGTGTTTGGTTAATGGAGTCAGATAACTAATTCGAACAATTTGGTAAACGATACGTTTTGATATTTGATAACATCTGAAGCTCTTGCGGGCACCAAAAAAATGATGTGAAGGCCCTCATTTTGTCATGATTACCGATATGCCCGTGCGACTGGCTGGCAACCAGTTTGGGGTGTCCCCTGACAACTGTGCCAACCAGGTGGGTAGCGCGCAGCCCCACGTTGCAGAGGTTCAAAGTTCAAGTCCAGCTACTGCAGCCTCCCCGTGTGAGGTTTGCATGTTCTCCCCGTGCCTGCTTGGGTTTCCTGTGGGCACTCTAGTTTCCCCCACATTCCCAAAAATCACATGTCAGGTTAATTGGCCAGTCCAAATTGTCCCTAGGTGTGAATAAGTGAGTGGTCCGTCTCTGTGTGCCCTGCAACCAGTTCAGGGTGTCCCCTGCCAACTTTGCCACGTGGGTGGGTAGTGCGCAGCCCCATGGTTCAAGTCCAGCTACTGCAGCCTCCCCGTGTGGAGTTTACATGTTCTCCCCGTGCCTGCGTGGGTTTCCTGTGGGCACTCTAGTTTCCCCCACATTCCCAAAAATTTTAGTCAGGTTAATTGGTCTGTCTCGGTGTGCCCTGCGACTAGATGGCAACCAGTTCAGGGTGTCCCCTGCCAACTGTGCCACTTGGGTGGGTAGTGCGCACTCCCACGGTGCGGAGGTTCAGGGTTCAAGTCCAGCTACCGCAGCCTCACTGTGTTGAGTTTGCATGTTCTCCCCGTGCCTGCGTGGTTTTCTTCCGGATACTCTGATTTCCTCCCACATTCCAAAGACATGCATGTCAGGTTGATTTGACTCCATTAACCAAACACCACCTAACAATGCGCGCTCGTTTCTTTTTGGGAAAAGATGGACAAGAATAGCCGACATTTTCACACGAGGGCAGATTTATTTTCTTTAAAGTATTTAACTAAGTGAACTCCATCGAATTAGCTGAATTAGTGACACTCGAGTCTTTGTCGAGCCTCCTTTTCTTGTTCTTCCTCTGATCTTCCGGCCCACGCCTTTTTCGGCAAGCCGTGGCCCCGGCTCCCCCCATGGGCGGGCTAGAGACTCCAAATTGTCCCTAGGTGTGAATGAGCGAGCGAATTGTCTGTCTCTGTGTGCCCTGCGACTGGCTGTCCACCAGTTCAGGGTGTCCCCTGCCCACTGCCCGATGATAACTGGGATGGGCTCCAGCACCCCCGCGACCCTACTGAGGATAAGCGGTGCAGATAATGGATGGATGGATGGATATATTAAGGCATAAATTACAGCTATGACTCCGAACAAAGCCCGAGCTCTCGTGCAAAGAACAAAACTCCCCGACGGGAAAAGCGTCACGTATAACAGTGAGGAAATGGAATGTGAAATGGTGATATGTCCGGCAAATAGCCTCATTCGAGCTCATTATGTCAGCTTAGCGCCGTTGCAGGCCTAGCTTGTTTGCACGGCTCGCTGCAAACAAGCCGCGCGGATATGAGCTTCATGAAAGGAACTGGAAGTGAAATGTTGAGCGGTGCTTTAATAAAGGCTCTGGTGGAGCTCGCTTGGACCACATTTGTCAAACTCCCAGCCCGCGGGCCAGGTCCGGCCCGCCGCGTAATCATATCCGGCCCGCTAGGCCATTTTACATTATTGTTATTAATGGCCCGTCAATATGAGCAACGCCGTCTTATCCATGGACATCATATTCTGACGTTTTAGTCACTTCACCTATTCCTTCATATATGACGTATACTAAACTATATAATAGGGGTCGGAAACCTATGGTTAGAGCCAGTTACAGCTCTTTCTATGAGTACCGTATTTTCCGCACTATAAGGCGCACCGGGTTATAGGGCGCACCCCGAAAAAATAGTTTTTGGTCCTATTTTTGACATACATAAGACGCACCGGATTATAAGGCGCTACAATGGGAACGTGGACAAAACAGTCAGATAGTTCAGTCCAACTTATTACCCCCTTAACATTCCCAAAGCTTGCAAAGACGCAAATACGTGTCGAGAACACGTGCGGATGCGGTGTCCGTACGATGTCACTCAAATGCATCGTTCCAAATATCATTCGGAAGGTTAAAGTCTTGGGATTCAAGAAATGCCAACCATTCCTTGGTTTCTATTTTCTTTTTCGCTCGCAACTTTACTGTGCATATGGCAATAAACACTTGGAATTGAGTTCAATCTAAAAATAGACACTCCATTCCATCCATTTTCTGCACCGCTTATCACAGAAACATCGAGTTCAGTCTGAAACAAGATACAGGGAAAATATATAGCCGGAGTAGCTCACCGAAGTCGTTGTGTTCAATAATAATGTGCAGCCATGGTCCTCTTATATCCGTGGGTGTAGTAAATCCAGGAGAATAAAATATTTACAAATACAGAGTAGTAAAAAATGCTTTCTGCATGCCGTCAACCACGTGCTATACACATTCATCTTTTTCGGCCAATTGCAAGCTTTGTTTTGCCGTTCAAGCCAATGCCAGCCTGTAAATGATAAAAAGGATCCGCCCCTTGACCTCCGAATAACTTTAGCCAATAGTGATCGATTCAAATGATGATTGACACATCTTTTTCGGCCAATTGCAGGCTTTGTTTTGCCGTTCAAGCCAATGCCAGCCTGTAAATGATAAAAAGGATCCGCCCCTTGACCTCCGAATAACTTTAGCCAATAGTGATCGATTCAAATGATGATCGACACATTGGTTAGCCAATGAAACGCCGGTAAATAAATCCCAGCATACACCGCGTACTACTTGGCGTTCGGGGGAAAATCGAGTCGGCGGCTGCAAGTTAGTTGGAAGACTTTGCGACTTAATGTTGATCCCTAAATAAGGCGCACTGTATTATAAGGCGCATGGTCAGCTTTTGAAAAAAATAAAGGCTTTCAGGTGCGCCTTATAGTGCGGAAAATACGGTTCCTATGGCTCAGAGACATGCATGCAGATTTTCCCATCTCATTCAAGACTTGAGCCATTGATCCTGTTCAGATACACACAAAGCCAAACTGAAGTTGAATAGTACTTTTCAGAATATATAGGGCACGTTTTCACTACGATTTACAGTCAAGGTGTCTCACAAAAAAAAAACTTGTTTTGTCTGTACAACGCTAAAGAAACCTTTATATAAAAGCTCACTATATAATCTGTGTTCAGTGTTCAGATTCTTTTTTGATGAATCCACGGAACAAATTGTAAATACGCCAAAACACCGGAAGAGAATTTAAAGTTATTTGATTGGGTGAGTGGGAGGGATGGGTGGAGCAATGCAAAAAGTGCAAGCACTCCCTCCCATCTCTCGCCCTACTCCGTCTGCGCCAAAGGTAAGCACATCAGGCTCCCTGTTCTCAGAATGTTGTGACGTTTTTACAAAGTAATTTGTGTAGCATTTTCATGTTTCTACTTTTGACAGGAGATATATTAAGGAGAGCAAAATCTTTTGGGATATTTAAGTTTTTTTTAATATATACATTGACATAGGAGCAAAGGAATTTGAATGTTCTTTTAATGTTAAGTTGTTTAAGTTAAGTTCTAAGTTGTATAATTTACCAAGATATTTTTATTTACAGCAAAATAATAAATACTGTATAAGTGATTTAAGGTTTACATTTAATATTTTTGTCTGTTTTTATTCATATTTATGTTCCAAAAACATTCCGTTTAAGAGTGTTCAATAAATGGTTATCCTGGTTGGCCCGCGACCTTAAGTGTGTTTTGAATTTTGGCCCCTTGTGCAATTGAGTTTGACATCCCTGGCTTAGACTATAGAATAGAATAGAATAGAATAGAATAGAATAGAATAGAATAGAATAGAATATACCTTTATTGTCATTGTTACAAAATGGGTTGAACATATTGTGACAACAAAATTGGACGTGGCACTCCAGTGTCACATTTAACAGCAGGGTTGGGTAGGGTTACTTAAACTTGATTACTTTCAATTACTTTTGGATTACTCCAATACCAAATATGATAATAAAAGACAAAATAAACTAAATATGAATAAAATTACTAAATTTTGTGCAGGCTTGGGGAGTAACAGGATACATGGAACGGCAAAAATGATGTTGGCAAGCTGTTTGGATTTATTTTCATTTGGTTTCTGTCGCATTTTATGTTAGTTTTGCCGGAGATCAAAGAGATCAAAGCCGGGAGAGAAAGCTTACCATGTGTTGTGAGTCATCATTTTATTCATATTTAGTTTCTTTTGTCTTTTATTAGCATATTTAGTATTGGAGTAATCCAAAAGTCATTGAAAGTAATCCAGTTCAAGTAACCCTACCCAACCCTGGTTGCATTTGATGTTCGTTTTGCCGGAGATCAAAGAGATCAAAGCCAGGAGAGAAAGCTTACCACGTGTTGTGAGTCATCATTTTATTCATATTTAGTTTCTTTTGTATTTTATTAGCATATTTGGTATTGGAGTAATCCAAAAGTCATTGAAAGTAATCCAGTTCAAGTAACCCTACCCAACCCTGGTTGCATTTGATGTTCGTTTTGCCGGAGATCAAAGAGATCAAAGCCAGGAGAGAAAGCTTACCACGTGTTGTGAGTCATCATTTTATTCATATTTAGTTTCTTTTGTCTTTTATTAGCATATTTGGTATTGGAGTAATCCAAAAGTCATTGAAAGTAATCCAGTTCAAGTAACCCTACCCAACCCTGAGAATAGAATAGAATATACCTTTATTGTCATTGTTACAAAACGGGTTGAACATATTGTGACAACGAAATTGGACGTGGCACTCCAGTTTCACATTTAACAGTGAGGATAAAAGAAAACAAAAAAGATAAAGGAACAAAGAAGATAAAGGTTATACTTTACACAATATTTACACAAGATATGTGGGCATGTAGGATGTGCGATCCGCTGAAGGTCTTTCGGCGTTCATCGTTAATGAAATGTGCTGACGAGGTTTCCGGTCAGGTCAACACCTTCGACTTCCCGGAGTGGACAGTGCGCTAACAGGCGCTAATTTGCAACCGACGGTGAGGCAGCATGTGTAGACTGGAGTAGGGGTCATCGACATGGTGTCAGGGGCCACCAGATGCCCCTCCCTAAGAACACCTGAGTAGCCCACAGACTGGTTTGTTAGATTCCAGGTGTCGGGATGTAAGTTTTCAACATACAGTGGTACTTCCAGTTTACCCGCGTCCCTGCGTCCTAGACGCATCATTTTTGCTGGGGACGCATAGTGTCAAGTCAACGTCCGTCCCCGGGACGCAACCTTTTCGATACAAAATGTCATATTTACCCGATTACATTTTTTCAAACAAAGATTTACCGCACTCCAAACTTTTCGTCAGGCAGATCCGCCATTGTAGTTTTGGTCTCGCGGTTCGAGTTGTTTCGAGATTACGTCATCGTTGTGGTGGTTGTCGGCGAGGGAAGGTGAAGGCTAAGTATGCCTCCGAAAAAAGTTACTATTAGGTGAAAATCAACACAAAATTGGTCATTTCTTCCGTGTCAGTAATAAGTCGAAACTTGAAAGTGATAACGACAATAATTCCGGCGGAAAAATTCTTCGGAAGATCGCGGAGGCAAGGAAAACACGTGTGTTGAAGCCAACGATTTGCCAAAAGAAAACAAACAAAAGAATACTCTTAGCAAGGACTTTTCTGCCAAAATGGACTAAATTATATTCCTGGTGACGCTATGAGGAGGATGATAATGGATTTGACCTTGAGAAGGCATTACAACTGTGGCGGGACAGCATACCACGAAGAATATATGAACTGAAAAATCTGAAGTGATAACTGCATTGTATTATCAATTAACTGCCAGAGCTTTTCCACGCACAAGAAAATCCAGCCAGCTCACAAAAATCAGGGCTCGAAATTGCTAATTAAGAAGCGAATTAAGTCAAAGTTAGTGCATGAAGGTAAAAATACAAGGGTTCCCCCAACGCTGTGTTCTAAATGCGGTATTTTGAACTCAAGCTCGAAGTAGAACGAAGTAGAGTAAAGTCAGTAGAGTTTTTCGAGAACCGGCTTATTTGGCTCGGCTCACTAAAAGCGGCTCTTCCGGGTCCCAAACGGCACTTTAGGTTGGTCATGTTGGGATTAAAGAAGCCAAAACAAATATTATGTAAAATTATGCACAAAAAAATGACTTAAAGGAAGGGGGAAAATAGAACAAAAAAGCTGAGAAAAAAAAGAAACAATAGGAGAGAAAAAGAGAAAAAATAACAGGAACATTTCGGAAAAAAAAGCCAGAAAAAAAGAAAGAAAGAAAGAAAGAAAGAAAGAAAGAAAGAAAAAAAGAAAGAAAGAAAGAAAGAAAGAAAGGGAAAAGGACATAGAGAACAAAAAAGCAAGAAAAAAGTAACAGCTAGGGAAAAATAAACATAATGAACTGCATTTTTGTTTTATTTTACCTTTTTTTTATCTAGCATTTGTAGCCTATCTTGTCCTTTATCATTTTGGGGGGTGCTTGGGTTGAATTTGGGGGTGCATGAGATCAAGAATTTTAAGTGACAAATGTTAAGGCGAGGAAGCAGTGTGTTAGAGGGAATGTGAACCCCCTTTTGTGCAATGGTATGCCCCAGCGGTAGTGTTGTGGTATTCAATACAGTTCATTTGAGCCTACGCTAACGTTTTCTGCCTAATTATTATTATTACAACTCATGCACACAAAAACACCGGTTCTCATTTTCTTCCTTTTTTTCTCTTTTTCCCCCTCTTTCTTTATATTTATTTCTTTAGTTTTTTTCCTCTGCTTTGCTTTCTTTCTTTTTGTTTCTTTCTTGCTGACTTCCTCTCTTGCTAGCTTTCCTTTTCTTTCTAGCTTGCTAGCTTTCTTTCTTTTAAGGTTTGTTTCTTTCTACGTAGTTTACTTTATTTCTTGTTATCTTTTTTTCTTGTTATCTTTCTATCTTTCTAGATAACTAGTTTTCTTTCTTTCTTGCTAACTAGCTATATTACTTTTTTGTTATCTTGTGCTTTCTTTCTTTCTTTCTGGTTTTCATTTTTTCTTGCTTTCTCTTTTTCCATTTTGCTAGCTTGCTTGAATTGTTTTCTTTCTTTTTTTCTTTCTTTCTTTCACTCATTCACTCAATGTTTTGCTCTTTTTCTGTTCCTTTTTTTCATTTGTCTCTATCTTTCTTTTTTCTCTTTCTCTCTTTTACGCTTCCTCTTACTCTTTTCGTTTGTTTTGCAAATTCGCTTACTCCTTCAATTTTTTCTCTCTTTATTTTCTTCTTTTTTTTCACTCTTTCTTTTGCTTTTCCTGTCTTACTTTTGTTCCTCTTCCCTTGTTTTACTTCTTCATGCTCTTTCTTTCTTTTTCTTTCTCTCTTTCTGTTTCTTTCTCTCTTTCTTTTTTTTCTTTGTTCTTTCTTTATTCTTTCTTTACCTATCTTTCTTTGTATTCATCTTTCTTTTTCTCCAGCTCTCTTTTTGTCTGTCTCTCTTTCAGTCCTTTTCCCTGCCGTTCTCCCTTATCCCTCTCTTTCTATCTATCCATATTTCATTCAAGTGACAAAATAAAATATATTCAAATAAGATCTAGAAAAGAGCAGAATTTTCTACATATTAGTATGTAAAATGAGAAGTAAAGTCAGACACTTAGGGTCAAACCCAGGAGGATGTCAAAGGGGTCGACAGTTAAATCTATTATTCCTCATTGTAGACAAAATGGCTTCCCTCTCCCTCACCATTCTACTCCCCTGCCGCTGTCAGCACACATAGTAACAGCTTGACCTGCAGTGGCAACATCAAATTCCTTATCGGGCATGCACATAAACGCAAAAAAATGACAGTGATGGTAAATCTTGCCATATTGGCTGCGCTTTAGGGGGTTTAAGGGATTTCATATATTGCATGTTCTTTAATGGAGCGCTTGACATTTTCATGTGCACGCAGGAGCCGGGAAATCGCTTCTCCCTCCAACCCACTGACAAACTCCAACATTTCACGCACTGGAAGTCATTTTATCATCACACCCCACCCCCTACTCTTTTTTGACCCAAAGAGCCATAATGGCAAAATATTTTGATATATTCCAAGATAAATTTCAGCAAAACCAGACAAAATCTAATTTATCTGCGCATTTTTTCACTACGTGACGTTAGGTGATGGCTCATTTTGACCTTTTTTAAGAAATGATGGTTTAAAAACAAGGTGCAAGCAGAGTTCTTAGTGGTGGGGCCACGTGGGGGCTTTTCCTGGCCCGCCCATGGGAGGAGCCGACACGCCAGCTTGGGAAAAAGGCGTGGGCAGGAATGACTTGAGAGGATCGAAGATCGAGAGGCAGAATCGAGAGAGAGAGGCTGGACGAAGACCGATTCGACTAATTCGGCTAATTCGATGGAGTTCACTTAGTTGAATACTTTAATAAATTAAATCTGCCCCCGTGTGGAAATGCCGGTCTCTTGTCCGTCTTTTCACAAAAAGAAACGTAATTCGAACAATTTAGTAAACGATACATTTTATAATAATAATTCCTAACAAGCCTTAAGTCAAGAAAGGTGTTAAGAATGTCATGGTTTGGGGCTGCAGGAGTGCAACAGGAATAGAAGAGTTGCATTGTATTAAGGGAAACACAAAATCAAGAATATACTGTGAAATACTGGATTAAGGAATGGTCTTTCCTTCCAGAAACTGGTTCGCAGGGCAATGTCCCAGCCTGGCAGAGGCTCATTTTGACCTTTTTTCAGAAATAACGATTTAAAAACAAGGTGCAAGCAGAGTTCTTTTGTAAAAATGTCATAAAATCATGCAAACAAAAATGCAGACAGAAATGCGCCAAGTACATAGCTCCGCCCACCCAATCAAATGGCTCTGTGTGCCTGGCTGGTGTTACTGTCTGTTAAGAGTTTTTTCTGTGGGTTTTTATCATTACATGCCTCATTGGTGAAACGAAATTGGTTTAAAAGCTTCCATGTAAAGGATTATTTAGCGATTTTCAACCAGCACAGGCTCTGTTGGTGTGAAACCTTGACTGTAAACTATAGTCGTGAGAATGCTCTTTATATACTGGACTGAACCATTCATCCCAATCGTGTACTACCCCTAAGAAGTAAGTAAGTATCTGAGCACCCTGCTATTTTGCTATTTCTCCCACTTAGAAAGCAGGGAGGGGTCTGAAATTTTCAACATAGGGGCATGTCCTCTGTGATAGAGATAAACTAAAAAGAAAAAAATCCAGAAATCACAATGCATGATTTTTTTAACAATTTATTGCGCCAATACACACAAAAAAAAGCTACAATATGTTACAAAAGTGAGTACACCCCTCACATATTTGCAAATATTTCATTACAGGCCCTATTTATGGAAGAGATAGGTGCCGGACGATCGTTCATAAGTTGAATTTGTTAGTAAGTTGCTTCGGTGTTATATTTTGTATGTTTAAGGTTTATATAAGTAACCTGTATTGTTTTGTACTAAAAAATAAACATTTCATAAAATAATACGCTCTATAAAGATAAATAAAGTGAAGTTTAACTTACTTGTGGAAGATGGGCTTCAAGAGTTAGGCGACTTCCCCCTCCGTGGCAGAAAGTGGGCAAGAAAAGCGATACAACCATTTTCTCAACCGCATCAAGCTTTCTTATTCCACTTTCGTTTCAATAGATACGGCTCACCTCTTCTTTACACTGTACCCCAACCATATTGAATGGATGCATGAGATATTAAAAAATAAAAACGTCAAAGTTCTTAGCGTGCTAGAGATACAGTGCAGTGTGTATACACACAAACCAGGAAGTAGAAGCCGGATTTCTTCTTCGGGGTGTATGCACGGTGACCTCTCACAGCGCCACACACCAGTAGTGGCGGAAAGAAGCATTACAGTACAGTACTGTCCTGTAAAAAAATGGTCGGATCCACCGTTTTACGTAGGTCGAATGGTCGTAAGTAGGGGAGCGTCTGTATAATGTTTAATATAACATGACTGAAGAAACATCGCTTTGACACTATGAAAAGAAGTATGTCCACAAAGACTATGGTTTACTGGAAAGATATCCTCTGGTCTGATGAGACAAAGATTAATTTATTTGACTCTGATGGTGTGAAGCATGCGTGGCAGCAACCATGTGAGGAGTACAAACATGTTTGTGTTGTGCCTATAGTCAAGCATGGGGTTGGGAATGTCATGGTTTGGGGCTGCATCAGTGCGACTGGAATTGGGGACTTATATTTCATTAAGGGAAACACAAACTTAAGGATGTACTGTGAAAAACTGGAGCAGAGAATGATCCCTGCCTCCAGAAACTGGGTCGCAGGGCAATGTGTTGTGGATTGTCTGGAGTCGGCTTGCATGAGGAACACATTAGGATAGAAAAAAGGGAAATTCCAACTTGTTTACCCCAAGTGCAAATGTTGGCGAATATTATTATTAATGATCGCCTTGGACGAAAGACTGGCGTTGGTCCTGGCAAGATTTCTTGGCAGGGAGGAGGCCAGGTCAGACCGACCCAAGACGTTTCTTCGAAGCCGACCCCAAAACAATTCGTGGAAGTTATATAAAAGATTAAAAATACGATCGGAATGTAATGGTTTGGGGCTGCATCAGTGCGACTGGAATCGGGGACTTATATTTCATTAAGGGAAACCCAAACTCAAGGATGTACTGTGAAAAACTGGAGCAGAGAATGATCCCCTCCCCCCAGAAACTGGGTCGCAGGGCAATGTGTTGTGGATTGTCTGGAGTCGGCTTGCATGAGGAACGCATTAGGATAGGAAAAAGGGAAATTCCAACTTGTTTACCCCGAGTGCAAATGTTGGCGAATATTATTATTAATGATCGCCTTGGACGAAAGACTGGCGTTGGTCCTGCAAAGATTTCTTGGCAGGGAGGAGGCCAGGTCAAACCGACCCAAGACGTTTCTTCGAAGCCGACCCCAAAACAATTCGTGGAAGTTATATAAAAGATTAAAAATACGATCGGAATGTAATGGTTTGGGGCTGCATCAGTGCGACTGGAATTGGGGACTTATATTTCATTAAGGGAAACACAAACTCAAGGATGTACTGTGAAAAACTGGAGCAGAGAATGATCCCTCCCTCCAGAAACTGGGTCGCAGGGCAATGTGTTGTGGATTGTCTGGAGTCGGCTTGCATGAGGAACACATTAGGATAGAAAAAAGGGAAATTCCAACTTGTTTACCCCAAGTGCAAATGTTGGCGAATATTATTATTAATGATCGCCTTGGACGAAAGACTGGCGTTGGTCCTGCCAAGATTTCTTGGCAGGGAGGAGGCCAGGTCAAACCGACCCAAGACGTTTCTTCGAAGCCGACCCCAAAACAATTCGTGGAAGTTATATAAAAGATTAAAAATACGATCGGAATGTCATGGTTTGGGGCTGCATCAGTGCGACTGGAATTGGGGACTTATATTTCATTAAGGGAAACACGAACTCAAGGATGTACTGTGAAAAACTGGAGCAGAGAATGATCCCTCCCTCCAGAAACTGGGTCGCAGGGCAATGTGTTGTGGATTGTCTGGAGTCGGCTTGCATGAGGAACACATTAGGAAAGGAAAAAGGGAAATTCCAACTTGTTTACCCCGAGTGCAAATGTTGGCGAATATTATTATTAATGATCGCCTTGGACGAAAGACTGGCGTTGGTCCTGCCAAGATTTCTTGGCAGGGAGGAGGCCAGGTCAAACCGACCCAAGACGTTTCTTCGAAGCCGACCCCAAAACAATTCGTGGAAGTTATATAAAAGATTAAAAATACGATCGGAATGTCATGGTTTGGGGCTGCATCAGTGCGACTGGAATTGGGGACTTATATTTCATTAAGGGAAACACAAACTCAAGGATGTACTGTGAAAAACTGGAGCAGAGAATGATCCCTCCCTCCAGAAACTGGGTCGCAGGGCAATGTGTTGTGGATTGTCTGGAGTCGGCTTGCATGAGGAACACATTAGGAAAGGAAAAAGGGAAATTCCAACTTGTTTACCCCGAGTGCAAATGTTGGCGAATATTATTATTAATGATCGCCTTGGACGAAAGACTGGCGTTGGTCCTGCCAAGATTTCTTGGCAGGGAGGAGGCCAGGTCAAACCGACCCAAGACATTTCTTCGAAGCCGACCCCAAAACAATTCGTGGAAGTTATATAAAAGATTAAAAATACAATCGGTCCGGTGGCGTGGATATACACGTGCAAGGGGGACGGGCGAAAACTAATACAGATGTTGTATTAGGATATAAAAAGCCACCTGTCTCTGAAGACGGTAAGTGTCAGAGATCGACATTATTAAGACTATTTAGTGGCTATATTTGCACAGATAAAATACATGTATATAGTTTAATTCGACATGATGATGGCAGCAAAGAACTTACGTCCTTCCTGGGTGAAGTCCAAACAGAGGGAGGGAGTGGTTTATTTTGCGTCAGAGAAATCAGTACACACAAGAAGATGACTTCAAAATAAAAGAATACAAGATTGATAAACGTACAAGAGATAGAATTACACTCGTTGAAACGTTACTTTATGTGTGTGTGTGTGTGTGAGAAACATTGTTTTTATATTTAGTAATATCAAAACAAGCTAATTACCTTGAGACAGAAATTCAAGAGATTTACTTTGAAAACCTGACAGTGAGATTCCTGTTGCAATAAACAAACTCTCCCTCTGACGTCACGACTCCGTTGCACCTTGTTTTTCGAGTATTATTAGTATATTGTGGGACAAATTGCTCAGGCTGTTTCCACAATAAATGTTCCAGCCTGCCAGAGACCCCAAATACACTTCTAAGAAGACCAAGACTTTTCTAAAAGGGGATAAGGGTAAAGAGGATGGACAGGCCAAGCATGTCTCCAGATCTAAACCCAACAGAACATATTTGGGGCATCCTGCAATGGAATCTGGAGAAGCACAAGATCTTGAATATCTCAGAGGAGTGGAAGAGCATTCCAGTGGCAATTTGTGATTCTGCAAAATCATGGTGACCAAACGAAATATTGACCTTCAGGAACTTTCACTTTAGGATGCACCTAAAAGCCTTTATTTTTTTCAAAAGCTGACCATGCGCCTTGTAATACAGTGCAGCTTATATATGGATCAATATTAAGTCTCAAAGTCTTGCAACTAAGGCAAGCAGCCGCCGACTGGATTTTCCCCCGAAGGCGAAGTCGTCCGCGGTGTATGCTGGGATTTATATACCGGCGTTTCATTGGCTAACCAATGTGTCAATCATCATTTGAATCAGTCATTATTGGCTATTCGGAGGTAAAGGGGGGTGGATCCTTTTTATCATTCACAGCAGGGGTGTCAAACTCATTTTAACTCGGGGGCCACACGATAGAACAAACATTCTGTTGGGGGCCGGACCAGTAGATTAAAGAGAAAGAAAAAGAGAGATAAAGAAATAAGAGAAAGAGGGGGGATAAAGAAAGAGAGAGAGGGGGAGAGCCTGAGAAACAAAAGAGATAAAAAGAGAAGTCATGAGAGAGGGGGAAAGAAAGGGAGAGGAAGAAAGAAATCTAAAAGAAATAGAAAGACAGAAGGAGAGAAAAGAGAAAAGAAAGCGCAAAGGGTAGGAAGAGAGAAAGAGAAACGAGAGAAAAGGAAAAAAAGGAAATTAGAGCAAAATAAGTGAAAAAGACAGAGAGAGAAAGAGACAAAGAGCAACAAAGGAAGAGAAAAAGAGAGACACAGAGTGAAAGAGACAGAGAGTGGGAGAAAAGGAGTGGAAAGAGAGAGAGAGAGAGAGAGAGAGAGAGAGAGAGAGAGAGAGAGAGAGAGAGAGAGATAAATAAATAAATACAAGTGCAGTGTCTTTGTGAGAAGCACCATTCTTTAGCAACCTCAAGTTGACATATTTCAACCTGCAGCTTGTTTTTGTCTTGTGCTTCTCTGAGTGTTGTCTCGCGGGCCGGATTCAATCCCTTAGTGGGCCTGATCCGGCCCGCGGGCCGCCAGTTTGACACCTGTGATTTACAGGCTGGCATAGGCTAAAGGGGCGAAACAAAGCCTGCAATTGGCCGAAAAAGATGAATGTGAATCACACGTTGGGTTGCACTACGGCATAGAGAAAACATTGTTTACTATTCTGTATTTGTAAATATTTGACTCTCCTGGATTTACTACACTCAAGGTTGTAAGAAGACCATGGTTACGTATCCTTATCGAACGTGATGGCTGCAAGAGGACTTAGGTGAGCTATGCGGATTTATATTTTCCCGGTATCTAGTTTTAGAACGATCTTGATGTTTCTGCGATGAGTCTATTTTTAAACTCAATTCAAAGTGTTTATTGTCATATGCACAGTAAAGAACCCCGTTTCCCTTCACAATAAAATTCTTACTTTAATATAAATAAAATAAAATGGAAACAAAGAAATGTTCCCATTGTAGCGCCTTATAATTCGGTGCGCCTTATGTATGGAAAATATAGGACCAAAACTACTTTTTTGGGGGTGCACCCTATAACCCGGTGCGCCTTATAGTGCGGAAAATACGGTACTCACTTTTGTTACCGGGGGGTTTAGCTACTAATGGCTATCTTTTGAGTTTTTTTGAGGGGAAATATATTTTTACTGCTATATAAGCTTTACACAGACCATCTTTCATTGTGTCAAAGCAATAATTCTTAAAAAAAAATTCCAGTTTTACTTTATTCAAATCCAGCTCCCGGCCTTACTGTGCGGAGTTTGTATGTTCTCCCCGTGCTTGCGTGGGTTTCCTCCGGGCACTCCGGTTTCCTCCCACATTCCAAAAACATGCATTACAGGTGAATTGGCCGGTCCAAATTGTCCCTAGGTGTGACTGAGCGAGTGAGTTGTCTGTCCCCGTGTACCCTGCGATTGGCTGGCAACCAGTCCAGGGTGTCCCCTGCCCACTGCCCGATGATTGCTGGGATGGGCTCCAGCATCCCCGCGACCCTACTGAGGATAAGCGGTGCAGCTGATGAGATGAGATGAGACTTTATGATAAAATCTCTGCAGGAATGTGAGGAATGTATTCACTTTTGTGACATACTGACCATTTATTCTCATCTCATCTCATCAGCTGCACCGCTTATCCTCAGTAGGGTCGCGGGGGTGCTGGAGCCCATCCCAGCAATCATCGGGCAGTGGGCAGGGGACACCCTGAACTGGTTGCCAGCCAATCACCTAGGGACAATTTGGACCGGCCAATTCACCTGAAATGCATGTGTTTGGAATGTGGGAGGAAACCGGAGTGCCCGGAGGAAGAACACGGGGAGAACATGCAAACTCCGCACAGGAAGTCCGGTAGCTGGATTTGAACCCACGCAGGAGGTTCCCATGACTTGAACTGTGCCACACATGCGCTAACCACTGCGCCGCCGTGCTGCCCGCCATTTATTCTTATGATTATTATTTATTATTATTATTATCAGGCAGATAGTAAATATCTCGCTCTTTTTGGGAAATCATTTCTACCGAATAAGAAATGAAATACCCCAAAATGAGCAAAGACAAGACCAGATTTCTTATTTTAATAATTCCTTTCCTTATTTAACCCAAAGACGATCCGAAAACTATGAAAGATTTACTGCCGAGCGGGTAATTTCAAATAAGACCGCTAATTAAAACTCAATGGCGCTGCCCTATGTCTATGTTCTCCTCATTAAAAAAATAAATAAATAAATAAACGCTAAAATCCTGTCAAAAAAGAGATAAAAAGTAGACTTAATGAGCTAGCAAAACGCATATTCATCGTTTTTAATAACGCCTCGTAGGCTGCCGTCTGGAATCCTGGCCTGGAGTAAAACGTCTGGCGGAGGGAAAAAAAAAACGGAACGGAGGAGTTAAAGATAACTTTCTAATATTCCTGTATTCATTATTAAAAGGTGCGCTTGATTAATATTCATCAAACAAAAGCCCGGAGAGACAGAGAGAAGCAGGATGAGGGTGCGCTTGTGCAAATGTATGCCTGACATCCTCATCCTGTGTAGAGGTGACAAAGGAGTCATCAAACTACAAATATATTTATATATTAGTAAGTATAAAAGGAAGAGAAAGAAACAAAAGACAGATATAAATGAAGAAACGGGTAGGAAAACAAATAGAAAGAGGGGAAAAAAGAGAGAGAGAATGGAAGAAAAATGGGAGACAGAAATAAAAAGGGAAATGCAAAACAAAGGAAGATAGGGACAGTGGAAGAGAGAGAGAAAGAAAAGAAGTGAGAGTAAGAAAGAAAAGAGGGTGAGAAAAAGGGATGGAGGGGAAGAAATAAGGCAGAGGGAGTGACACAGAGAGAAAGACAGACAGAAAGAAAGAAAGACAGGCAGAGAGAGATAGAGGGAGAGAGAGAGAAAGAAAAATAGAGGGAAAGAGAGAGGGAGATAAAAAGAAAAACATTGGAGAAACAGAGAGAGAGAAAATGAAGGATAAAGAGAAAACAAGTGAATGAAAGAAAAGGTGAATTGGAAAGAAAAAAAGAAAACCAGAAAGAAAGTGTGAGAGGGAGTGAGAAAGAAAAAAGAAAGAGTGAAAGAAAGAGAGAGAAAGAGAGAAAAGAAAGAGTAATATAAGGAGGGGACGAGAGAGAAAGGAAAAGAAGTGAAAGTGAGAGAGAAATAAAAACGAAGAGAAAGAATGAATGAAAGAAAGAGATACAGACAGACAGAGCGATAGGAAAAAAAGAGAGAGGCAGGGAACAAGAAGACCCAGAGAGAAAAAGAAAAAAAGAAAAAAGAGAAAATAAGTATAAGAAACAAATAGAGACAAACAGAGTAAGTGAGAAAACAACAATAAGAAAGAAAAGGAAAAAAAAAATAAGAGTTAGAGAGAAAAAAAGGAAGAGAAAGAAAAAATAAAAGAGAGGCAGGCAGCGATAGAGAGAAAGGAGAGATAAAGAACCGAGAAAGACGGAAAAAAGATAGACAGAGAAAGCAGAGAGAGCAAAAGACAGAAAGAGAAGAAAAAGGGAGAGAAAAAAGGAGCAAGAGAGAAAAAAGAAAGGAAATGAGAGGAAGAAAAAAAAGAAAGACAGAGAGAGCTAGACAGAAACACAGGGATAGACAAAGAAAAAGGAGAAAGATAATGAAAGTGTGAGTGACCGAAAGAAAGATTGAAAAACGAAAGCGAGAGAAAGAGAAAATAAAACAAGAGAGATAGATATACATAAAGAGATAAAGAGAGAGCGAAACTGAGAACAAGAAAGAAAAAGAGAGAGATATAAAAGATAGAGAGAAAAACATAGAGAGAGAAAGATAGATCCAGAGACAAAGAGAAAATAAGTATAAGAAATAAATAGAGACAGACAGAGTGGGAAAAAAGAACAAGAGCAAAGGGAAATAAAAGTAAAGAGTGAGTGAGAAAAAAAAGAAAGAGAAAGAACAAATAAAAGAGAGGCAGGCAAAAAGAGAAAGGAGAGAGAGAAAAAGAAGAGAGAATGGCAGAAAGAAGATAAAGCAGAAAGAGCAAAAGACAGAAAGAAAAGAAAAAGACAGAGAAAAAAGGAGCAAGAGAGAACAAAGAAAGCAAATGAGAGGAAGAAATTAAAAAGAAAGGAAGAAAGAGCAAAAAAGAAAGACAGGGATAGACATAGAAAAAGGGGAGAGAGAAAGCGAGAGTGACCGAAAGAAAGATTGAAAAACGAAAGCGAGAGAAAGAGAAAAGAAGGCGAGATAGATAGATACATAGAGATCAAGAGAAACCGAAACCGAGAACAAGGAAAAAAAAAAGAGAGATATAAAAGACAGAAAGAAAAACATAGAGAAAGAAAGATAGATCCAGAGTAAAAGAGAAAGTGAGAGAAAGAGAAAAAAGGTGAAACAAACCGCAAAACAAAGAAATCATACTCAGCTAAATGATTACCTTTGACTGCTAACTAATTGCTAAATACTCCCAAGTCTTAATTATTAGAAACTTTATTAGCACGGTCAAACTGGACACTTCCGGGTTCATTTGCATAGAAATACAGTGGAACCTTGCTAGTTCACGGTATTTATTGACTTGACGCCATTAAGCGCGAGCTTATGTCAACTGAGGAAACGGTGTGGACACTCTTATTGTGAAGGGGAGGGGGAGGCCCTGACAAAAAACTTCGCTCACCCCGTCCTCCTTCAACTCCTCCCACCTCATCCCCTTCTTATGTGGCGCTCGGTTAGTTTATCATGTAGGAACTCGGCGACGCGAC
The DNA here is from genome assembly GCF_059441175.1 of Urocampus carinirostris. Taxonomy (NCBI): domain Eukaryota; kingdom Metazoa; phylum Chordata; class Actinopteri; order Syngnathiformes; family Syngnathidae; genus Urocampus; species Urocampus carinirostris. The sequence goes on from NC_142358.1 coordinate 36,168,855, forward strand.
GTAAATATATTCTCTTCCGTCACATTTCATCTCAAGTTTTACTTTATTATACGAAAAGCGAGCGGTTGTACTACCTAAACACGGCTAATTGTGTGCGGTTTCGTCTATTTGTTGTAAAAGCCGTTCGATGCCGCTAGCTAAAGTATGTTGTTATTGTCAGGACCATTTTTTTAACTGTTGTTTCCCAAAATGCTCCACAAACACTCATCAAATATCACATTTTCACTGTTTTTATTCTCAATATGTAACCGGTAGCGTTAACAAGCGAAATAAGCTGCGATGGCTGCATGTGGTTGAGAGCGGTTAATACAATCGTACTGAATGATTCGTTGTGGTTTCGCCGCAGTCCTATTCCGTGTACATACAACATATTTTACAGTTTTTTGGGGGGGGTTATAACATAAATGTCACTCTCTCTCTCTTTCTACCCGTATTCTATATGGTGCACTGTATACAGGGGGGTATACTGTATACATGTATACGTTTTTTTAAGCATTTTTGAAGGGGCGCCGTTACTTTGCGGATTTTCAGTTTTCGCGGGTGGTCTTGGTCCCTATTAACCGCGAGAACCGAGGGATGACTGTAATGCAGACCATTTAAAAAAAAAAAAAAAAATCAGAAAATTACCTTGTTTTGTCGCATTTACAATTGATTGAAGCTTATCCGAGCCCCTTCTCCACTTTTCATCTTAATTCATGCGCCATTTGTGAAAAAGGGAAGAAAAACACGAAGTCATTTCCACTTCTGAAATGTTTCGGCACTGATTGCTTGGAGCAAATAGACTTGTCACGTAATTGCCACTTATCCACAAGAGTCCTTTTTTTTATTGCGACATTTTATCACAGACTCTTGGAGGCATTTTTCTCAGCTTTTTGATAACAATTATGTTATCGAAAGTATTATTTTTCTTGTCTGTTCTCATTTAACACTGATTTTCTGGACGGCGTCCATTTTTGTTTCTTTTTCGGTTAACCTTGTGAAGATCTGGAACGCCCTCTGTCGGTTGGAAGTGTCACTGCAACTCGAGTATACAGCTCGTTCGTTGTTTGGATTATATTAAAGGGACAGTGGGTATTTTTTATTAAATTTATATCGGTTTAAATTATAAGGAAAAATATATGGGATCTCACATGAATGTGGATTTATAAAAAAATACTTACGGGTCGAGAAATTTGTGTTTATATTTTCTCCTACAGGGAGCTGGGTTTATTGTCTGCCATCTTGCTGCTACAGGTGCCCATAAAAATCAAAAACATGTTTTTTTTTCCTTCTCCTTTTTCCCGTTTTTATTATTTTTTTCTTGCTGTTTTTCTCTGTTTCCTTTTTTTCGAATTTCATTCCTTTCTTTTCCTTTCTATTCTTCTCTTCTTCCTTTCCTTCTTTTCTTTTTCAACCCATCGTTTAAAATGCGTTTAAAACACCTCGAAATCAAATTATAAAACAGAAATTTCTAATTCCTCAATACAAAATGGCCACTAGAGGGCAGCCGATACCAATAGCAGATAACAATACTACTGTAAAAAAATTTTGGGGGAAATATATCAGAAAATTGTAACATAATATCATTATATAATAATAACAATGTCTAATTCCTGATTGTAACACGGCCACTAGAGGGCAGCGGATACCGATATCTGATACCAATATCACAAAAAAAAATCCTGTTCTCATCCACCCAAAAAATTGCTGACATTTTTAATCAAAAATTACATTTACATCACGACGAAAGAGACAAAGAGTGAGAAAGAGAGAAAAAGGAGAAAGGAGTCAAAGAGAAAGAGAGAACAAGGGGACGACAAAGAAATAGAGAGAGAGAAAAGAGGAGGGAGAATAAGAGAAGAAAATGAGAGAAAAAAACAGAGAGAAAGAGAAAATGCGAGACAAATTAAAAGAGAGAGGGGGGGGAGAGAAAGAGGGACAGAGAGAGAGAGAGAGAGAGAGAGAGAGAGAGAGAGAGAGAGAGAGAGAGAGAGAGAGAGAGAGAGAGAGAGAGAGAGAGAGAGAATAACGGAAAGAAAAAGAGAGATATAAACAGAGAGAAATACAGAAAAACAAAGAGAGTGAAACATAGCAAGAGAGAAAGAGAGAAAGATGGAGACAAAAGAAAGATAGGAATAAAGACAGACAGAAATGGAGACAAAGAGAATGTGAGAGACAAAGAGAGAGAAATAAGAGAGTGAGTGATAGAAAGACCAGAAAAAGAGAGAAAAAAGGGAGAGCTGGAGAGAAAGCGAAAAACATTGAGGAAAAAAAGAAAAAGGAGAAAAAGAAACAAAGAGAAAGAGAGAAGAAGAAGAAATGAAATGAAATGAAATGATCTGCATTTATATAGCGCTTTTCAAGTCAATGACTTCCCAAAGCGCTTTACAATGTGCTCCACATTTCCCAATAGCGGCCTTGCAGCCATGTAAGGCGCTAACCTGCTTATTGGGGGTATCAGGAGTTCAGTGTCTTACCCAAGGACACTACGACATGTAACACGGACGAGTCGGGATTCGAACTGGGATCCCAAGACAACAAAGAAAGAGAGAAACAAAAAGATAAGATAGAATAAGAGAAAAAAAGAAACAAAAAAAGAGAGTGAGAGCAAAAGGACGACAAAGATTGAGAGAGAGAAAGAGAGAGGAAAAAGAGAAGAGAGAAAAAGAGAAATAAAAGAAAGAGAGAGACAAAAGATACAGAGCGAGAAAGACAAAAAGTGAAACAAAATGGAGGGAAAGAGAGAGAGAGAGAGAGAGAGAGAGAGAGAGAGAGAGAGAGAGAGAGAAAGAGAGAGGAAAAAGAGGAGAGAGAAAAATAAAAGAAAAGAAAGGGAGAAAAAGAAAGAGAGAAACAAATTAAGAGAAAAAGCGAGAGCGAGAGAAAGAGAAAGAGAGAGAGAGAGATAGAAAAGAGAGATGAACAAATTAGAGACAGAGAAAGAAAAGTATAGAGTCAAAGAATAACAACTACAACAGCGTCTTTGGCAACATCAAGGAGACAAATTTGAAACACCACCTCGTTTTTCTCGTGCGCTTCTCTCAGCGCTGTCTTTTTGATTCCACCCCTTGGCCCGCGGACCTCATACTCAACACCACCTGTCTATGAGTCAACCCAAAGATCGTCTATATATAAATTAACAATCTTTGTACTCATGCCGCCGACGTCACGTCCTTTTCGTACCTCCGAATGACTTCATTATTCTTTGTCTCTCCTCACGAAGATTTTCAACATGTCCTCTATCATCAAATGTACGAATACTACTCCCAAAGTGTTTTATTTCGTTATTTGGGGAGTCTCGGACGAAAATTGTCGACATGGGACTCGGCACGTCCTGTTTTGACAAGGTCACTATTCATTTTCCTCTCCCAGATGGAGTCTCCTTTCCGAAAAGATAAAAAAACGCAGTAGCAAGATCAGACATGAGCAAAAGAAAAACATAATAAGAGAAAATTCGCATTTTAATGCGCTTTCGAAGAGAAAAGGCATTACAACAGGCTCGCAAAATAATGCACTTTCTTGCCATGACGTCACAGAAAAGGGATACAGAGTAAGACAAATAGAACGAGAGAGAGAGTAAGAGAGCATGGGAGAACACAATAGAGTGAGAGAGAAAGAGAGAAAGAGAGCATGGGAGAGCACAATTGAGAGACAGAACATGAGAGAGAGACAAAGAGGATGAGAGAGCTCAAAAGGAAGAGAGTGAGAGAGAGCACAATAGAGAGAGAGAAAGAGCAAGAGTTTGAGAGAGAGAGAGAGAGAGAGAGGAGAGAGAAAGAACAATAGAGGGAGAGAGAGAGTCTGTGAGAGAGGGAAAGAGAGGGCACAAGAAAGAGGGACAGGGAGAGAGAGAGAGAGCATGAGAGGGCACAATTGAGAGACAGAACACGAGAGCGAGACAAAGAGGATGTGAGAGCTAAAAAGGAAGAGAGAGAGTGAGAGCAATAGATTGAGAGAGTGAGAGAGACAAGAGAGAATAATAAAGAGAAAGCGAGAGTGTGAGAGAGGGAAAGAGAGGGCACAAGAGAGAGGGAGAGAGAGAGAGAGCATGAGAGAGATCACAGAAAGTGTCAGAGAGAGGGGGGGGGGGAGAGAGAAGGAGAGAGCACCATTGAGAGACAGAACATAAAAGAGAGAGACGAAGAGGACGAGAGAGCTCAAAAGGAAGAGAGTGAGTGAGAGCACAATAGAGAGAGAGAAAGAGCGAGAGTTTGAGAGAGAGAGAGAGAGAGAGAGAGAGAGAAGAGAGAAAGAACAATAGAGGGAGAGAGAGTGTGTGAGAGGGAAAGAGAGGGCACAAGAGGGAGGGGCGGGGAGAGAGAGAGAGAGAGCATGAGCGAGAGGTCAAAGAGAGTGTCAGAGAGAGAGGAGAGAGATAGAGGGAGAGAGAGATAGCGAGAGAGAGAGAGAGCATGAGAGACAGAGAGCATGAGAGAGCACAATTTAGAGACAGAACATGAGAGAGAGACAAAGAGGATGAGAGAGCTCAAAAGGAAGAGAGTGAGTGAGAGCACTATAGAGAAAGAAAGAGCAATAGATTGAGAGAGTGAGAGAGACAAGAGAAAAACAGAATAATAAAGAGAGGGCGAGAGTGTGAGAGAGGGAAAGAGAGGGCACAAGAGAGAGGGAGAGAGAGAGGGAGAGAGAGAGAGAGCATGAGAGAGAGCATGAGAGGGATCAAAGAGAGTGTTAGAGAGAGAGAGAGAGAGAGAGAGAGAGAGAGAGGGGGAGAGAGCACCATTGAGAAACAGAACATGAAAGAGATAGACGAAGAGGATGAGAGAGCTCAAAAGGAAAAGAGAGAGTGAGAGCACAATAGAGAAAGAGCAAGAGTTTGAGAGAGTGAGACGGACAAGAGATAGAGAGAACAATAGAGAGAGAACAAGAGTGTGAGAGATGGTAAGAGAGGGCACAAGAGAGAGGGAGAGAGAGAGGAAGAGAGAGAGAGAGCATGAAAGAGAGGTCAAAGAGAGTGTCAGAGAGAGAGAGAGAGGGTGAGGGAGAGAGAGAGAGCATGAGATTACCACTTGCTTTTGGTATAAGTGGTAAGTCAAACTCTCTGTCAGTACAAACGAGAGAGAGGGAGTGAGACAAAGAAAGAGACAAGAGAGAGTGAGAGCACAATAGAGACAGGGCGTGTGAGAGAGAGTGAGAGAGAGAGCACAATAGAGTGAGAGAGAGAAAGAGAGAGAGACAGTGTGAGGGAAAGAGAGACAGAGAGAGAAAGAAAAATCACTACAGTTGCTTTGCGAGTGATGCCTGGCTTGGGTGACATCAATTGGGCCCATTCCAAACTGCAGTTCATTTTTCTCTTGCACTTCTCTCAGTGTTGTCTCACGGGCCAAATTAAAACCCTTGGCTGCCCTGAACCGGCCCGTGGGACGTCTGTTTGTCACCTATGCTCTAAATATAGAATACACTTACGAATACAATAACTATGTTATAAATATGTAATAACACATCCAACTGCAATCGAGAAAATGTATGTTTTTTTGTGTTTTTTCTATTAAAAAAAAAAGTAGATACAACATTGCTAATGTCCGTAACGTATTGATATTTTTCAACTATTTTATCAATTCTAATTCATTTCTATTTTTTATAACAATTACATCACCAAAAATTAATAAATACAAATCTAAAAATAAATATCCATTTAACGTCCGTGTTCTTGAATTGCAATGGCGCCCTCATGTGGCATGTTTAGGAACTAAAATACAAAAAGACTCAACTGGAATTCATTTGAAGCGATTTCACGGGAAAAACCTTTCAATTTTCAAAATCTACTCTAAGTATCGGTACTCGGGATAGGTAACAATCCAAGAGTAATCAGTAATTGATCAATGAGAAATATCCATCTTTGATGGAAATGTTGAATGACTATAAAAAATAGATGTATTTTTGATACTTATCAAATAAAAACAATATTTCTTCCTCTATAGCTGTGGTGCCATGACGTCACAGAAAAGGGAGAAAGAGTAAGAAAAATAGAACGAGAGAGAGAGAGTGAGAGAGCATGGGAGAACACAATAGAGAGAGAGAGAGAATGATATTGCACAATAGAGGGAGAGAGAGAGAATGACATTGCACAAGAGAGAGAGAGAGAGAGAGAGAGATGGAGAATGGGAGAACACAATAGAGAAAGAGAGAATGATATTGCACAATAGAGAGAGAGAGAGAGAGAGAGAGAGAGAGAGAGAGAGAGAGAGAGAGAGAGAGAGAGAGAGAGAGAGAGAGATGGAGAATGGGGGGAACACAATAGAGAAAGAGAGAATGATATTGCACAATAAAGAGAAAGAGAGAGAAGAGAGAGAGAGAGAGAGAGAGAGAGAGAATGGGAGAACAGAATAGAGAGAGATAGAGAGAGAGAGAATGATATTGCACAATAGAGAGAGAGAGAGAGAGAGAGAGAGAGAGAGAGAGAGAGAGAGAGAGAGAGAGAGAGAGAGAGAGAGAGAGAGAGAGAGATGGAGAATGGGGGAACACAATAGAGAAAGAGAGAATGATATTGCACAATAGAAAGAGAGAGAGAGAGAGAGAGAGAGAAAAAGAGAGAGAGAGAGAGAGAGAGAGAGAGAGAGAGAGAGAGAGAGAGAGAATGAGAGGAAGAAAGATAAGAGAGAGTGAGAGCACAATAGAGACAGAGTGTGTGAGAGGGTGAGAGAGAGGGAGCACAATAGAGTGAGAGGCTGGTTTTAGCTAGGGGCCACAAATGCTATAAAAAAATCTCACTAGTAAATTTAAGAAAGAGAGAGGAAGAAAAAGAGAGATAAACAGAGGGAGGGAAAGAGAGAGCGATAAAGAGATAAGGAGAACAAGGGAGACAGAGTAATAGTGAGAGAAAAAGAGCGAGCAGAATAGAGATATGAATGGAGAAGAAGGGTGAAATGAATATAGAGAGAAAAAGAAAGTGAAAAAAGAGAAAGATAAAAAGAATAAGAGAAGTGAAACAACAGAAAGAAAAAGAGTTAGCAGGAGAAAAAGAGACAAAGTGAGGTGTGAGAGAGAGAGAGAGAGAGGGAGCGAGAGAGGGAGAGGGAGAGGGAGAGAGAGAAAGGGAGAGAGAGAGAGGGTGAGAGAGAGAGGGAGACAGAGGGGGAGAGAGAGTGGGGAGAGAGGGAGAGAGAGAAATGTCGAAAAAGGGAAAGAAAGAGTGTGAGAAAAAAAAATAGAAAGAGGGTTAAAGCGTAAATTAGAGAGAGAAAATAGAAAGAGAGCAAGACAGAGAAAAAGAAAGAGTTAGAGAGTGTGAGAGAAATAGAGAAAAGAGAAAAAGAGAGAGTGAACAGGAGAAAGAAAAAAGGGGAGAAATAAATAAAAAAAGAAGTGAGTCGGAGAGAAATGAAGAAATACTACCACAACTGTTTTGCAAGTGTTAACTGGCTTTGTTGACATCCGGTGGAAATATTTAAAACTACAGCTCATTTTCCTCTTGCGCTTCTTTCACTTCTTTCACGGGCCGGATTTAAATCATTGGTGGGCCTGATCTAGCCCTCGGGCCGCCTGTTTGACAACTGTGCTCTATAGAGTCTAGCAGTGCCCATACCTAGTATCAGTATCTGTGCCAATACCGATACTCATGATGATAGCGGATACCGGTATCGAATTACTTCTAGAGTCCATTCAACTCTTAGATAACTGAAATTTTAAAACTATGGTAATCCCAACATGTCAGATTAAAAAACTCTGTGGTTTTGGGCAGTTGGACCCAAATGCAGACACACAAACTGAGTGTCAAGAGGGGGTAAAGGTAATTAACAAAAAGCGCTCTGTACATGGTAGGATTGGAGAAAAACGATAAACACAAAAAAAAAACACAGTCTGAAAAACATTCACTTAGAAAGTTCAGGAAGTCCAAGATTGATCAAAGACAGACATCAAGGAGACAAAAACCATGTCCGGGCAGGGGAAAAGGCAACTAACAACACCGCAGCTTCTGCTGTTGGCACAGTCACAAAGCAGAACTGAAATGAGAAGTTGGGTATTCACAAATAAGTAAATGAAATGGTGAAAAATCAATATACAAACATGACAAAATATTTGCAGTGGCAGGATTTAATATTAAAAGACTCACTAAAATCGTTTTTGGAGGTTTCATTGTTCAAACAGATGCCCAATCAGCTTATTTACAATGATGTTTAAAAGGAAAAACGATTTATGCGGGAAAACGTCATTACTTTGAAATTAATAAATACTTAAATAGCGTCTT